>NW_026057578.1:93419361-93672080 GCF_023721935.1 Panthera uncia
TTCAGTGGATCTGAGGTAGGGCCCAATAATTTGCATTTCTAACAAGTTCCCAGGCAATATTGACGCTGCTGTTCCAGGCACGCAGTTTGAGAAAGACCTCTCTAATTGATTCTGCTTGGCAGCTACATAATCTTTAATGGTAGAATTAAAACACAAGATTTTCTCTTTAAAAAAAAAATTCTTGAGAGAGAGAGAGAGCAAGAGTGCATGTGCAAGCAGGGGAATAGCAGAAGGAGAGGGGGAGGGAGGGAAAGAATCTTCAACAGGCTCCACACACACCCACCATGGAACTCGACAAGCAACAAGCGGGACTTCCTCTCAATACGTGAGATCATGACCTGAGCTGAAATCAAGAGTCAGATGCTGGGGTACCTGGGTGGCTCTGCCGGTTAAGCATCTGGCTTCGGCTCAGGTCATGATCTCACGGTTTGTGAGTTCGAGCCCCGCGTCAGGCTCTGTGCTGACAGCTCGGAGCCTGCTTCAGATTCTGTGTCTCCCTCTCTCTGTGACTCTCCCCTGCTCACACTCTGTCTCTCTCTCTCAAAAATAAATAAACATTAAAAATTTAAAAAAAAAGAGTCAGACGTTTAACTGACCAAACCACCCAGGCACCTCTGAAACACAAGTTTTGCAATCATTATTACCCTATTGACATACATGCAATAATTTTGCCTCCTGCATTCAGTGCTGCAATATTTTTGTGTACTGGCACTTTTATTTTGATAGGATTCAGAAGTTTTTGAAACTGTCTTCTGAACCAGATTATGAGTCACAGGAGAAAATCAGTCTCACTTTTTTGTGGTCACACTTCAGCTAGATCTTATTTGCCAGACTTGGATCCAAGTGATGGTGACTTTTTCCATAAATCAATTCCCCCCTTCAGAAGAATGATATTTTCCACCGTTGTTGATAATTACAGGAATAAGCTCCTACAGCAGTTCCGGAAGTGGGGGCTCCAGCGGTGAGTGTTGTCAGCAAGGGCAGGTTAGTTGAGTTTTGTGCAGAGCCTTCCTAGGGATCTACTTGCAAGAATATCATCCACTGTGCAATAAAAGATTTGGCCATGTTTTTATTGTTGTTTAAAAGTCAGTCAACTTATTTTATATTTGCAACTCACGTACAGTGCCTTGAGGCTAGACTCAGAAGTCTGAGGAATGAACACTGTTAATTGAGCCCTTGATGCATCCTAGATACTTTAAAAATAAAATCTCATCGTGCTACGCAAGCTAGGCTGGAAGGCTGGAATCTTCACAAGTTCATTTTGTCTTGTTATCGAGGAAAATGAATCTCAGGCTGGCACAGTTTCTTTTCTAAGCCTGCACATGGTAATATGTGGCCAACCTGAGACTTGAACTCAGAACTTTCTTGCTTCAAATTTATTTTTTCTTGAAATATTATGGTACTTCATACAGCAGGACTTAAGAGTTGCAAATGGAGTGTCTATGTAGGCTGTAATGGTTACACTGGAGGTTGTACAGGTATTGATTTTTAATTCTTATTTTTTAAGTCTTTGTTTCTTGAATCATATCTGTCATTAGCAACATCAATTTTTTAATTCAATTTTGGGGAATAATCATGACTACATTAGTCCGTTGGTTTTCCAGTTGATGCCAATTATCATCTAGATACAATTGTCTTTCTCACCCTTTCTTGCTTGCTTGCTTGCTTCCTTCCTTCCTTCCTGAATAAAGAGTTGTTGGGTCATCAACTTTTAGCCTTGAAGTCACTGTTAAGTTTGAAAGTAGTTTTTTTTTTTTGTTTTTTGTTTTTTTTTCTGGTTGAAAGGACATGTAGACACAAGTGGCAAGCATCTAGGAATTGGAACATATACAGTATTTGGATTTTATCCTCAAAATATCTCTTCTATATTATTTCCTTTTTTGTCATGGAGTCACAGTTTTACCTTTTATAAATTCCAACCCTACCCTCTCCACCCTAGTTTCTTTTTGATCTTTTTTTTTTTTAAACAAAATTTGTATGTTTATTTTTGAGAGAGAGAGAGAGAGAGAGCGAGAGAGAGAGAGAGAGAGACGGACTGCGAGTGGGAGAGGAGCAGAGAGAGGAAGACAGAATCTGAAGTGGGCTCCAGGCTGTCGGCACAGAGCTTGATGCGGGGCTCAAACCCACAAACTGTGAGATCATGACCTGAGCCGAAGTTGAATGCTTAACCGACTGAGCAACCCAGGCGCCCCTCCTTTTGATCTTTTATAGCTTATTTTCTGGTGAAGTGTTTGACCTCTGCTCTGAAATCATCTTTCTATTTTTCCTCCCCACTTAGCTGGCACACTAATTATTGCACATTCTGTGGCTTCTGTTCCAGAACCTCTCTCAGGCTTTCTCATCTTTTATCTGGTTCTCTGCGAGTTAGTGCTATAAAGTGACGCTCACCTGATGGTTTATGCCTCCATCTCTGGCATCTTTCCAATACTTTTCATGCCATCACTTACTAAGTACCCTCTGACAAACCTCCTACTCAATCCATCATCTCTCTAATGGTACCCTCAACTGTCGCTTTATCTTCTGTTCCTGTTATGTCCATGTTTTCGTCACTTCTTTATTCAGTAGCATAGACATGTGGGTAGAAGGAAATAATGCAACAACTCACTTTAAGACTCACCAGCACTACATCTAAATCCCTTTGTTTGTTATTATAGAGCTTTTTGCATTCTGAGGTCTTAGTAATTTTTCAAGTAATTTAAAGACCTAGGATAGTTGAGGTAAGGTTGAATGTTTCTTAGATTGGTTACAGAGCACAAGGAGGGAGCCATTAGGCTGAAGTTAAATCTTACTTCTCTTTTTTTCTCATTCTCTATAAAGTTATCAGAACTGGTTCCTTGGAATTTTTAGGGGTTTTTCATGTTCATGCTGCTCTTAAGAGCAACAGTCCCTGCAGGTGGGTACTCACGACTTAGGATAACAAGAATGAATTCTGATAATACACAAGGAGTTTGTTACGGAGCTTTCCAATATGTTACTGAATTTAACTACATTAATAGCCCTGTGAAGTAGATATTAATATGCCTATTTTATAGTCAATAAACCATACTTAGAAAGAAAGAAGAAAGAAAACAAACATGTATCTAGGATATATTTATATACACCCAGTATATATTTTCTAGGCACTTTGCCTAAAGGATAAATGATTTGCCCCAAGACACATTGCTTATAAGTGGAAGAGCTGTAGTTCATCATGTTTCCCACTGTTGCCAAATGCCCTTGAGTAATATGTTTAGGGACTGGGGGCTCATATATGCAGAGGTTAGAGATCAAGCCCTGTTCCCCAGTTTCCTCTTCTGCCTCCTCATTCCTCTCTTCTCCCCCTGCCTGTCCCCTTCATGATTCTGGGAGCCTCTTTTGTATGTCTCCATCTTTCCAGGCCCAGAGGCTCACTCTTGTTCTGTCCTTGACCTGGCATCGGTGCCTTTCCTCCTTACCAAGCCTTCAAGGAGCCCTGCAGCCTCTGAACATTCTCCTCAATCTCAGCCCAGTAGCTTTACCCTGAACCATGAGGAGAGAAGTTTGGGAGCCCAAGAATGTGTTTTGACAGTTATGTGAAATCTAAAGCATTTTCAACTCTTTTAACTTTTCATCATGGCAACAGATTACCCATGGAGTATCAGATGCTGGGTTAAAAGTGGTTCAAGGCAGGCAGGGGGTGGTGAGGAGGAGGTGCCTGGGTGGCTCAGTCAGTTAAGTGTCTGACTTTGGCTCAGGTCATGATCTAGCATCTGTGAGTTTGAGCCCCACATTGGACTCTGTGCTCACAGCACATAGCCTGCTTCGGATCCTCTGTCCCCCTCTCACTCTGTCTCTCAAAAATAAATAAAATTTTTTTTTTTTTAATTTATTTTTGGGACAGAGAGAGACAGAGCATGAACGGGGGAGGGGCAGAGAGAGAGGGAGACACAGAATCGGAAACAGGCTCCAGGCTCCGAGCCATCAGCCCAGAGCCTGACGCGGGGCTCGAACTCACGGACCGCGAGATCGTGACCTGGCTGAAGTCGGACGCTTAACCGACTGCGCCACCCAGGCGCCCCAAAAATAAATAAAATTTTTAAAAAGTGGTTCAAGGAATGGGATACATTCAAGCTGTGGTAAGGTGTTTCAAGTCGTTCTCTTTTTCTGTGAGTTTCTCTTGCTCTGATGATTGAATCTTGTCTTTTAAGTTCTCTGTGCTTATTTTCTCACTGTAAAATGAGGACAAGTAAATCTGGACTAAAAATGGGTAGAACAAGTAGTGTCTGTAATGATGGCTGAAATTCCAATATGTGCTAGCAATTTGTACTTTATGATTTTCCCCGCCCCTTCAGAAGCACCCATGCCTATCTTGTCATGTATAATACTTCTAAATCACCTTAGTATGGCACCTTGTTTATGGTGTAAAAACTTAAGCAATGTTTCCTACATTCCAGATACTGTTTTAAGAACTTCACTAACATGAGTTCATTTAATCACATGAGGAAGGCACTAGTATAAGTCCCATCTAACTGATGAAGAACCTGAGACATGGAGAGATTAAGAAGCTTAGCCATTGTTCTAGTAAGTAGCTGAGCTGCGATTAGCACTTAGGCATTCTGGTTCCAGAATCTTTGCTCTTAACTACTCCATTTATTTTTCCTCTACGTCCATGGCATAGGCCTTTTTAAATACTAATTTTACTGCATTTTATTTATTTGTCTAAAGGTGTGTCCTCCTCTACCCTACATCCTTGGAATGAGAGCTCCTTAAAAGCAGAAATTTTGAGTTATTCATATGCTCCACAGGGAGCTTTGTTTTGACTTGTTTACTATTGAACCCTGGTGCCTGCAATCAAATAGATTCTCAGTAAATATCGGTTGGATGAACTAATCTTTTCAGCTCTAACACCAGCCATTGTGACTCATATGTGATAAGCCCTTTGTGGTGGAGGGGGTATGATCTTCACACATGTATTCTCACATAATTCCCAAATATGAATTATAATAATGTTTATTGCATTGTGCACATTTAGTGACTATGTAGTCTGTGTTTATTGGTGTAATTCCCTCCTATGGTATTATCAATTATAGAACCATTACAAATGGGGCAGTGGATGACAAACACGTAAACTATTTTAGAGTGCAGAAGTGTAGTACATGTTGCCAGGAGAAGATATCTCCCTGGGTATCTTGGAATGCTTGAAGAAGGCTGACAGAGAGGATCTTCCACTCCCTTCAAATATTGCACCCAAACTTGCAGATTAGCTGAGGCATTTGGAATTCAAAGCAACCCTTTGCAGAGGCCAATTCTGGGAAGAAAAAGGCACCTCTTTTTCATCTCTCCCTCCCTCTCTCTAGATCTCTCTTCCTTCTCTCCTAACTTCGTCTTTACTTCTTTTAAGAAAGGAATTAGAACATCTGTTGAACCAAATAATTTCATTTTTATAATTTAATTTTCATTGTATGATGCAGTTGAAATGAGATCTTAATTTATTTAAAAAGCCCAAACCTTCACTAATGTTTTCCTAAATGTTACATCCCACTCCAATATGGTGTGATAGTCTTTATTTTCTTTATCAAAAAATGAAGCAAACACCTTCCTTCCAATATGAAATATTAATAATGCGTCTCATGAGGTTATTTAGTGCATCGGCAGGTAGGGCCGATGGATCTCCTCTGGCTCTTCTGCCTTCATTTGTGGATTTTTCTTTTGTTGCTCCTGCCTTGCCCTTTTCCTCCAAAAATAGAATAAGAAAGAAACTTCTTCTGTGTTCTTCCTCTGTACCTTCTATCATAATTGTCACATTTCTGTTGTAATATTGATTTGGGAAACTCATCGGCATTCCAGTGTATAAAGTAATAGAAATCTGAATCCTGCTGGAGGGAGTTATTTAGTCTTTATTGAGGTGGTTTACAGAGAGCTTTTCATCCAAATAAGATGCACAGAGAAAACGGGGTGATGTATTAAAAAGAAATCATGACTGTCTCCTAAGCAGCAATAAGAATACAGAGATTCATTCCTTTTTGTTATTTCTTCCTTCCTTAATTTTATGTATGAATAATGTTAATGAGGTAAGTAAATGTGCACCAGGTCTGTTTCTGGAAAGTTATGAGTGATATATACCTGACAAGGTCCATTTCTTAAACATAGCAAATAATTTAAAATTTACTCAGAAAGCCTCTTTGAAAATGGCAGGAACAATATTTTTGTGAAAGGAAGAAAACTTTTTAAAAGTAACCATTCCCTTTTTATTTGTTTTATCCTCATAGGTTTCCAGAAAGTCTTACTTTGACTTGCAACGTTGGAAAAAGTGCATTTGACTGATACATGAAAAGTGCTCACCGTTCCCATAGCATTTGTCTAAGAGTTCAGCCAGGATGTTATTTCTATTTGATGTTATCTTGCTTAGGTCTCAGCAGGATTTCCATCAAAGAGCTCAATGAATATAAGATTATAAATGTGGGGTTCCCCAAGGAAGGACATATTTTAGGTATGAAGGAGAAGTTTGCAATTGGTATAATGGATATATTGCATCTCTCCTCCTAGTATCATCAGCAAATATCTTTTAAGTAAATGATATTCATTGGGCTGCACCACGAGATGTAGTTATACTTGCAAGCCAATGTGATGGAAAA
The DNA here is from genome assembly GCF_023721935.1 of Panthera uncia. Classification (NCBI taxonomy): domain Eukaryota; kingdom Metazoa; phylum Chordata; class Mammalia; order Carnivora; family Felidae; genus Panthera; species Panthera uncia. The sequence continues at coordinate 93,425,955 of NW_026057578.1, forward strand.
TTCTAGGTCCCATAAAACATCATTTAGCTAAGGAGGTTCACCTGTGATCAGGGATTTCATGCACATTCATTACTTCATCATTAATACCTTCAAGGTACCCTACCTAACACCAAGAAATGACTTACAGGGAGAGACAGAAAGTCTCAGAGAGTTTGTAAGTCACACAGTAAATAACTAGTAGAGTTTTGATTCATACTTACTCTTACTTTCTTTATACTCAGTACACTTTCCTGCTCTGAAACCATCTACTTCCATACACAGACACATACTCAGAAGGAAAGAAATGAGGGAAGGAAGGAAGGAAGGAAGGAAGGAAGGAAGGAAGGAAGAAAGGAAGGAAGGAAGGAAAGAAAGAGTACCTGCAAAAATTGGTGAAAACCAAGTAAGATATGTAGGTTGGCTGATTTTATGGTACCAGTGTACTCTTAGTTTTATAAGAGACCACTGCTAAAGGAAGCTGAACGACAGATACATAAGACTTGTCCATATTATTTTTGTAACTTCTGTGAATCTATAATTAGTTCACGACAGAAGTTTATATCTCGGTTTTTGTTTGCTTGTTTGTTTGTTTTTTAACTATAATCTAAGGCACTCCTTCTGAGGTCCAAGAAATCAGAGTTTCCTGACATCTACAAGTTGAAACTACAATGCAATGCTGACTTGCCTTTTCTTTATTTTAAAACAAACACACTTGAATATATTCTTCCAAATAAGTGTTAGGTTCCCCATGGAAATGGTAACACTTTTCCTACTAACTATTCCACTGTTACCAGTGTCCATGGGGCTCCTTGTGAGGAATTGCCAGAAGATGTTATAGTGCTTTTTAAAAAAACATTTCCAGTATATATAGTTTTATACTTTGAATACAGGTTTGGCTCTTGGAAAAGCTAAGAGTCATCTGAAACAAGTGAATTTTACTTGTAAATAAAGTAAAATAAACCAAACGGGGTTTAGTATCCACATAGCATAAAATTAGGGTCCTGTTTGAAAACAAAACAACATCAACAAAAACAGTGTTAAATGCCACATTATTCACACTTGTAAACATGGAGATAGCCTTATGTAATTGAAAGGGCTGAACATTGAGGCCTTAGAGATGGATTTTACTCCTACATGTGCTATTTTTAAGATTAGAATCCATCTCTGTAGACTCAGAGTTCAGCATCATGTTGAGATGAAATGCTCAGCACAGGCCTGATGGGTAATAAGTGATCCATTAAAATTTAGCAGCTTTAATCACAATGGCAATGACGATGATTATGACGATGAATTTTGCCCTTAGACAAATGCTTTCCTTTTTTGAGCCTTTTTGTCATCCACAAACACAGAGACTGAACAAAATGAGAGCTAAATTTTGCAACTCTGCTATTGAGTGACTTAGTGACTTGCACCCTGGGTCAGGTGTCAGGAGGCAGGGTGAAGGCGTGGAGGGTACAGGTGAAACCAAGCAGATTTGTTGTTTCTGAGGTGGCATGACAACTAAAAGGAGTCCTGTATCTGGCACTGAGTTTCAATTCTTCCCCTCGATTTACGATTTATCTCAGGACAAGACCTTTCAGCGTTCTTTTCTTTAGATTCTGGGTTTTGATCATTTTACTAACATCTCCAGGCTGCACTGACATATACTCCATCTTAGCAACATTGTAGAAAAAATATCCAAGGAGTTCATTATGTGCCTGAACAGTCAGAACCACCAGGTAATTGATAATTGTTTGATAAATAGACTTGTGTCTCCCAGTGTGACTGCCATGTTTTTGGCAGGCCAGTGACTGCTGAATATCAGTTGCTTGAAAGATAGACAGACTTTTCTAGCTATATATAAAACAAAAGTTTGGATATTCATTGCATTTGGTTGGTGATATTTTGTAATAATCTTCCAGTTGAAAAAATATCATCTGGACAGAGCAGCTTCTGGAAAGTCAATACTAGTGGCTTCCTTGGTGTACATTGAAAGACTGATGAGCCCTAAACTACAAGAACTTGGCTCCTAGGTGCCTCTGAGATGTGGATTATAGGGGAAGAGCCTGGGTCTTATTGCCAAGTTCGGCATGTTGCCAGTGGGCCTTGGGACATGGGCATAGATGGACTTGTACCTCATTGGGTATAAGCTTAGGCACAGGAGCAGCTGGGAGGTGATGAGGAAGTAGGAAGTGGGCAAAGGGGCCTGTGACATTGGTTGGTGAGGAGACTTTTAGCATAAGAGACATTATGTTTTCACTAAGTTTTCTATGTATCTCAGTGTCTTATTTTTGGCTTCAAAATATCTTTTCATCATATTCTTGGCAATGGCCATGTCAATATATTTTTAGGAAGAGACAGTATAACCTTTACACATGGGTAATAGCAACACCTACCCTGAGCTCTATGCTTAGAGGATTCCACTGTGGCCCTCCTCCAGCATTCTCCTACCCACAGGGAGAAGAATCAGTGTGGCCAAGAGGGCATGCCCATGCAGAGCTCATACCCCCTGCTACACAGAAATCCCTGACAAATAGAGCCCATACCTGCCCGGACCTTCCTCCTACTCCATTCTTTCAATGGCAGCTTGAACTGCTTGTGTGCACACCTCCAGGCCAAGGGTGGTCAGGAGAAGCTGTTGGGAAGAGATCTGAGCTGCCCCTTTATTGGGAAAGATAGAGCTGAGGGTTCAAAGGAGAGAAAAGGGCTATATCAAGATTTGGGGGCCATGGGCCAACTGTTTCCTACCTTCATATTCTGGCACATAAAAAGGAGTGAGAGAATTCCAAATTTATAGTCTTGCTCCCAATCCCAAAATGTTATGAATAGGCTTGGGAAATGAAGAGTGTCCCCTGTTCCCATCTTTCTCCTGCCCAGGGTGTCACTCCATACCACGGCTAGCTGGACAGCACTTGCCAGTGAGGATAGGTAGAAGGGCAGTTAATCACTGTTGGTTCATTCATTCACCAAACATTCATTGAATACCTACTCTGACCCAGGTTCTATAGTAGACACTGGGAAGACACTGACCCAGAAAACCATGTTTCCTATCTCATAAGATGTGGTAGATGGAATAAGCATACAAGATATATGAGTAAATAGAAAAATTAATAGCTACTCTAAAATTGTGATAAAAAACATGAAACAGAGGGTACGGAAAAAATGAGAGAGGAACTAATTTGAGATGAGCTATTCAAGTTGAGTCTCTCTGAGCAAGTGACATTTAAGCAGAGCCCTGAAGGAAGAGAAGGAGCCAGCCATGCAAGAGTGGAGTTGGGGGGAGGGTTCCAACCCAGGAGACAACATGTGAAATGTGGTGAGGCAGGAAAGAACTTGGAATCATATACAGAGTCAGATTATAAAGGACCTTGAAAGCAGCCTATAATAAAAGGTTGGCATTTTATTCTAATTATAGCAGAAGCCATGAAGGTCTTAAGCACAATGTGATTTACATTTTTCTAAAGATCATTCTGATTCCTATGTGGAAAATGTTTGGAAGAATGGAAGCAGGAAGACTAATTAGGGAGGTGTTTGTAGGAATTCAGGCAAGAAATGATGGTTCTGATCTTACCCACTAGAAAGGCTAGATGTTCCTACACCAAGGTATCTTCCTTCCCATGTGGTAGAACTCATTAAATCTTAATGGCTGGAATTCTTACCCGTTTGTTAAGAAGAGTTGCATTCTTTGAAAATTCCTTTCATTCCTTTATCCAACGCATGCTTATTAAACATGGAGTATGTTTTAAGCCCCACTTTAGCGCTGGGTATATGCAGGTGAAAGAGGCATGGTCCGTACTTTTAGAATACCTAGAGAGATCCATGTTGTTAGAGGCAGGAGTCGAGGACAGGGGGAAAGTGGAAGGAGTTGGGGAAGGAACCAATATGATATAGTTATCCCTGAGAATGGTGTTATCAAAACAAAGGTTTACCTGATTTTCCATTTTAGCTCATGGCTATGGCTCTGTGATATGGCCTTTCAGTAGCCAGTTATTGTGTTGCTGGGCTGTGAGTGATTTTAGAATTTTAATTATATATTTACTTTGATCTTCTATAATGAATGGATGAAAAAAGAGAGGGTAGATGACAATTGTGTTTCTTTGGGGGGAAGGGTGCTCCTTCCTCTCTAAGTGTATTTTAAAATATATAAAGATAAAGAGAAAATATCCAGAACCATAAAGCTAGAAGACCTGCAGATAAAAGTGGGATTTGGTGATATGTGAATCAATGGAAAGAGAGTGGACACAAATTACTGGGTTTGGGAATTATTATGATAATCTGGCAGTTGCAGTGGCAGCCAGAAGACCACACTTTCCATGGACTGCCATGGCTGAAGACAGAATGGCAATTTCTCACAGTCAAACTACCCTTAAGTGGAGACTGATTTGGAGGCAGACCAGGGAGAAGGATGCCATCTCACTCCCTCATGAATGTTGCAGTATACCCTACCTGAAGCACTTCTAGCAGGAAGAGGAAATCTCTGCATGTACAGGCTAGAACCAGGAAAGCAACCTTCTCTGAACACTTTGTGCCAAATTCCTTTAAAGAAAGGATAATTTCCCATGATTTTAGTTTAGATTTTGATTCAAACTAAATCTTGGGTCCATTAGATACCAGATTCTCATGTACATTCATGGGGATGGATTCCCATCCCTCTTGGAGGAAGGAACTGAGTCATGGAGTTCATGCTCAAGGGGAGAGGGGACCCAAAAAGGCACACTTTTCTTGCTCTAAGTAAGGTGAGGAGGAATGGATCCCAGGTAGGGCTAGTCAGCTATGAGTCAAAATGAAATAAGGATTGTGGGCTAAGTGGGAAAGGCATTAGCTGACACATTTTTCAACACAGGTTTTATATTTTTAATGGACAGCCTCCAGTTATTGCCATTACACATACTATTGGTCTAGGAGGGAATGAGATCTGACTCACTCTGCTCTTTTTGTTCAGTATGTCAGTAAAAATGTATTAAACACCTACGAGGTGTCCATTCCTCTGCTGGACCTCTTAAAGGCACCACACAGTCACCAAATTGGCATACACAACATCTGCTTACAATTTAAGTAGTTAGAATTTAAGCTTTTAGAACTATTTGAGAACAATAAAGATAGGAAGGAACTGAGCACTTATTTGAATACTAGAGAAGGCTATGCTGTTTGCAGTTGGGGCATTTGGTGTAGACTTATAATAATGACCCAAGCCTCCTCAATCCTCAGGCTCCTCAGCCATAGAGTTGGGTGCCAGATTATTTCAAGTGGTAGGAACACAGGAATAAAAGACTAGATATCAAATTATGGTGCCCCCAGTCATTGGTTCGTTGCTGAATGAGTTATAAAACAGAATGGTATGAGGTAATGTTTGTAAGAAACAAGTATATAAGGAAGGATTTTCTCCAAAGTGTTGGTTATCTTTGGGTGTTAATGGATGATTTCTAGTTTGTTTGTTTGTTTTTCTTTCTTTTTTTAAAAAAATTGTTTATTTTTTTATTTGTGGGGGGGAGGAGCAGAGAGAGTTGGGGTCAGAGGATATAAAGTGGGCTCTGTATTGACAGCAGAGAGCCCAATGTGGGGTTGGAGCTCACAAACCATGAGATCATGACCTGAGCCATAAGTCTGAGCTGAAGTTGGATGCTTAACCAACTGAGGCACACACGTGCTTCATTTTTTTTCTTTATCCTTCTTGTATAATTTTCCTAAAATAAATATATATGACATGTAATATGTTTTACAAATATGGGTATTTCATTGAATATTGTTGAGATGAAACTCTGGACATTTTAAAGAGGTTATAAATACCACACTCTCTGGAACCTACTTCACTAGTGAAAGCTTACTTTATAATGAATATAGCATTATGAGGATAAAGGATTATGTTTTGATGTGTGTGTTGGAAGAAGTGATTTCTCTACTTTGGGAAGATAAAGTCAATTGTAAGAAATCAAGGCAGTAATATCAGAGTCATAGAGGCTTGGGTATAAAAATGTGTTAGTTGTTTCTGAAAGCCAGTTCCAGGCCAGGTATGCCCAAGGCTGTTCAGCAGTCAGTTTAAACTTTTACTAAATCTCAATCTCCATTCTTGAACTTCAACAACAGAAAATGTTAGTTTCCAGCCATTGTGGAATTAAAAAACAAAAAATGATCTAATGTTACAAATCAAGAGTTTATATACACACAAATGAATCCCTGTCTTCTCTTTAAAAACCCAGGCATTTCTTACCACCAGGCTCACATTCTTCCACAGCTATGCTCAGCTCCAGTGCAGGCATGCCTTGCCGCTTTGGGTAATCAGTTCTGTATAGAATCCACGATATCCTCTTGCTGCCCAATGCTCAGGCCAAAGTCAGTTGCAATTTACCTTTTTTTTTTTTTTTTTAATTATTGCAGAGGCCCATTCATCTATGTTTCTGTCAAGGGTAAAAAACTTTAAAAGTATATCATAAGGGCCATATATATGAAGAAAATATGAGACAGTATATTTCTGGAAGTGAAAAACATTCAAATAGCATATAGACACCTATGTGGCATAGTTGGCTTCTGTAGACATTTCAGTTTTTGAGTCTTGCCTTAAGACTTAAGATCTTCTTCAGTATGGCTAGAATGCTTACAAAGAAGATCTTAAGGAAAGCATAGGGGTGGGTGTTCTATATTCAAAGCATACTACTCCATTTGAAAACTACTTCTGCCTCCTCCATGCCCAATCGCCCCCTCCAAAACAACAAAACAGCAATAACCAGAGCTGGGCAATTCCTGGTTTGGAATGCTAAGAGATAAAATTTGGAATTGCCTACTGATTCTGACTTAGCTTATACTGTACCTATGTTTTCCAGCCACAAATTGAACTATTTCCTTCCAATGCTCATTATAAACCAGTAAAATGCAAAGTCCCTTGTATTACCTAGACAGTGACTGAATGGAAAACCAGAGGGCCTTCCTCAGTGCTCTTTATTGAAATTTTCTGAGGAGCCATGAATTCCTTGTTATTAGGGTAAATATCAGCGGAAGACAGGCTGGTTAGATAGCTACTTGGAAGTATCAGCAGGAAATTAAATTTGCAAAACAGGAGTAAAACCATAGTAGCATTTCTGTACAGGGGGACAAAAGCAAGGAAATTGAATATTGAGATTTTTGTATCATTCTTCCCTGGTGATGTAGAATTGAAGAGTACACAGTTTGTCATTATCAGAAGGTCAAACCTAAGATGACTTAGCAAGATGTTCATTCTAAAAACCAAAAACCATCTGACAGGCCCAATCTCAGAGATACAGAAGGCTAAGAAAATGAGGTATCTCTGAGTTAGATACTTTTCACTCAGTGTGTTGATTTTTGTTTTCTTTTTGCAAATTTTAGAGATGATGCTCTCAGTTCTTTATTGTGTGAAGTCACTATAGAACATTAGCATCGTTTTCTAAGCAAATATGAATGTTTTTTCAAATCAATTAACAATTTTATTCCTAAGTTCTTTGGTGTTAATAATAGACACATGTGCTAATGAATGGACTGGCGAACACTGTACCTCTACTGGGATGTTTAAATTATAACAGTCCATTTTGAACTAACAGGAATTGGAGCATGTCAGAATTATTTTTGGCATTGTCTCTTCCTTCCTTCTTACTTTCCTTCCTTCCTTCCTTCTTTCCTTCCTTTCTTATGGTAATATCTCTTGATTCATGTAATATGCATGTGCTGGCAGCTGCAGACTTAATAAAGAAGTGGAGAGATAGTGCAGAAAGAGGAGAGAATTTAAAAGACATTTTTAATTTATTAAAAAAAGAGTAATAGTCACAAAGTTATTTATTTACTTATTTTTCATTAGAAAAGGACTGGAACTCTTACTAACAAATTCAAGGTGAAGTGATGAAAGCTAAAGACCTCCTGTGTGAGAGTCAAGAAATTGTCTGTTCTGCTACCAAATGCCTATGAAACCTTGTAAAGAGAAGGTGGAAGATTAGGTGTCCTTCAGGTCATTTCAGGCTCTGCCATTTTCTGATGTAATGATTTCAACCTGTTATGCACTTGCAGATCTGACTTAAGCTTAAGGTAATAATTTAATTTATAGAGTCTCAGCCTTCTGGGAGAGGTCTCAAACTGCCAGGCTATGGATTGCATGAGATCTGTAGAGGAATGGATTTTGTTGGAAATAGTTTAATAGTTAAAATCATACTTTGTAATTGTCTTAAAAAAATCAGCCCTGAGGTGCCTGAGTGACTCGGTCAGTTAAGCATCTCTTGATTTCAGGTCAGGTCATGATCTCATCACATTTCATGAGATTGAAACCCAAGTCTAGCTCTGCACTGACAGTATGGCGTCTGCTTGGGATCCTGTCTCTTCCTCTCTCTCAGCCCCTCCCCTGATTGTTCTCTCTCTCTCTCTCTCTCTCTCTCTCCCTCCCTCAAAATAAATAAATAAACAAAAATAAATCAACCCTGACAATCCCATAGACGAGAACAATACTGGAAAGGCAGAAATGGAGCCAACCCTTCTCAAGTAACCAGCCCTACTGATCCTGACTCATCACCCCTTGTACCCAGTTATCAGCCCTCCCGATACTAAGGCCATGTGCATCGTTACCTTTCTCTTCATTGGTTTACATTACCTGCCTTGTGGGAATTTGTGAGATTAGTACCTATCTCCTTTAATTAGCCAAACTTTATGGCGGCAGACAATGTCTGATTTACCCCCAAGGAGGCAGAAGCAAATGTGTTGAAATAGCTGAGAAGTCAGGCTGAAACTTTTCCACTTGGGAATAGAACGCTGTCTCATATTCATGTCAGTTGGAATATGTCTGATCAGAAACACATTTCACGTACTCCTTACAACCCAGATATTGAGTGAGTTTACGGAATTACCAATTTCTTCTCTTCCTAGACTTACCTCTCTAGGTAAAAAGGTGAAATAATGATTGAAAATACTAGCTTTAGAGAAACTGGGCTTTGACTCTGAGTGTGATAATCAGTCAATTCCAAGGAAACAAAAAGTCAAAGAAGTAATTTTGCATCAAGAAGTAAAAAGACCTCTTCTCCAGCTAATTGTTTTAAAACTAAATTGTTTACATGTATTGAGGGGTTTAAGAATTATTAAACCCATCTCCCCCCCCCCACCTTGCCTCAGTCCTTTACATTTCTCCCATGTATAGTAAGTGCAACCCAGTTAGATTCCTACCAGGCAGATAGACCCACAAAATGGGTTTATTGACAGTCCTGCAACACTCCTCCTCCTTCTCTCTTATTTTCTAGCTTCACCTATAAGGGACAGAGCCTTTTCAGGAATCAAGAAGGGTACCATGGAATGAAAAAAAAAATGCCCTCCAAAAATGAAAGTCAGCCAATTATACGTTATTTACCTACTTATCTTCAGAAGGTGGACTTGTGATTTGTGCTTGTTCAAGAAGAAAATTGCTTGATAGCAGTGGCCATGCTATCGGATTCATAAGAGGAAGATGATTATCTCTTAATTTTGGAGTAAAGAGGGCTTTTGCCACCAAGCAGAAAAGAAGCAGAAATCATGAATTTCTCTCATACACAAGAAGTTCTTTGTTTTGATGGAATAATTACTATTTAGGCTATATCAGGTTGGACTTATAAAATGACTTGTCTAGTTTTTATAGATATCATTGTCAGTGTGGAAAATTCAGACAAGGAATATGTAGATGTCATGATATTGATAAGGGATAGAATACATTTGTATCTATGTAGCATGCGTACACGTGCACACACACATAATTTAGGAAGAAAATAGGCTTTGGAAAGTCAATATTTTTTTAAGACTTCATTTTTGTAGAGAAATTCTAGGTTCAGGCAAAGTGAGAGGGAAGTACAGATATTTCCCATAAACCCGTGCCCCCCTCCATGCACAGCTCCCCCACTATCAACATCCCCCACCAGAGTGGTACATTCGTTACAACTGATGGACCTGAACTGACATGCATAATCACCCAGAGTCCATAGGTTATGTTTCAACTCATGGTGTTGTACATTATATGGACTTGGACAAATGTATAATTACATGATTCTACCATTTTAGTGTCACAGTATTTTCACTCCCCTAAAAATTCTCTATTCTTAGCCTATTCATCACTCCCTTCCCCCATTGGCAAGAAATCTTTTTACTGGCTCCATAGTTTTGCCTTTTCCAGAATATCATGTAGTTGAAATCATACAGTATGTACACTTTTCAGATTCAAAACTAAACATACTCTTACTATATGATCCAACAATTGCATTTCTTAGTACTCAAAAGAATTGAAAACTTATATCCATCCAAAAGCCTGCATACAGATATTTACAGATGTTACAGAAGCTTTTTCATGGTTGCCAAAATGTTGAAGCCACCAAGATGTCCTTCAGCAGATGAATGAATAAATAAACTATGGTATATCCAGACAGTGGAATAACAGTGCTAAAAACAATGAGCTATCAAGTCATGAAAAGACATGGAGGAAACTTGCATGCATGATACTTGTTTTTGATTCTGATTATTTTATGTGGTTTTAGTAATGATAAATAAAACTTGATTGCTACCCTTAGTAAATAGAAGTTACTTTTAGTTTGGGAGATATTTTATTGTTTATTGACAGATTATCTTTTCTTGACCATTATTTGAATCTATTTTATTCTCTCTACTCTTAGAATCCCTTAGAGCAGTGGTTATCCATCAGAAGCGATTTTAACCTCTTAAAATTGAAATATCTGGGGAAATATTTAGTTGTCATGAGTAAGGATGGAAGGAAGAAGATGCTACTGGTGTTTATCGGGTGGAGGCCAAGGATGCTACAAGGATGCCTGTATACCCTACGATGCACAGGACAGCCTCTTGAAACAATTATCTGGCCTAAAATGCCAATCATTCCTAGGTTGACTAACTGCAAAGAGCAGTTGAAGGGATGGGATCTTTAGCATGATGGAGAGAAGACAAAGGAGAAACCTGATGGCTGCTTTCAAGTTTCTGGAGGGCTTTGTGTATATACGAAGGGTAACAGTTATATTGCCTATTCCTTGCTGGGCACTTGGACCAATCGGTGGAAACTATACAGGCAGATACAGAGAAAAGCCTTCTAACAGATTATCTGTAAGCCTCCTTGAGAACGGGTAAATTTCTTATCCATAGGTAACTAAAACATACATTTGACTGTCACAAGAAAGAGATATCCAATATCTGAATATTATGCAAAATTAGTTTATTGAAAACAATTTTGTTCCAGATAATGTGCTAGGGATTCAGAGTCCAGTATTGCAGAGGCTATTTAAGTAAAAGAATCTGAGCTGCCATTTACATGTGCAAAACTTGAATGATTCCATTCTTGCTAATTCGGGAGAAAGCTTGGCTCCACATACAGCATTATAAATATATGTAGGTAGCATTTAAGAAAGATATACAGACTTATTTCAACAAACCCTTTACTTCTGTAAGTTTTTAGGAATAGATATAACATTTTCACATATTGCCATATATAATTTCCTAGATTAGCAACCTCCAAATTTGATTGACTGTATAATCATTCAGTAATTTTTTTATCCTTGCCTATTATTTCCATATTTATATAATTTGAAATTTATTGTATCACCAATAGAAATTTTGAAAGATGAGAAAAAGAAAAAATTTATGTATTTTCCTGCATGGAACTGACCAAATGGCTCTAAATTAGTGCTTCTTACCTATGAGACAGTTCTCATAGGTAAGATTGTTTTAATTTTCAAATTAATAAAATTTTAATTTATTGTAAAATTCAAATGACCAGCTAGTAAAATGAATGTTTAAAAAACCTACAAACAAAACACAAGCCCCAATTTTTAAAGTTCAGTTTACCAGACATAAAATTACTCCCCTAAATTCCTGTAAGAATTTCTAAATACTTTGAATTTCTGTGTTTGTCTCATCATGAATTGGTGACAGTTTACAGACTGACCTTCATCTGCAGGCCATTCTGAGTGCACTTTTAAAAATAATCATGAGAAGTGGATATTATTGCCCATAAGAAAACTAAGGCCAGAATTCTTAAGTAACATGAACATGCTGACCAAAAAATCCCACATTCTTAGACTGATACCTGAAATTTTCGATCCAAGGCTTATGTGTGTTATCTTTAATAATTCAGAACCATTCCTATCTAAAAATAGGATGCTCAGTTGGGAATTAGAAGTCTGAGCTTCCGCTGCTAGCTTTTACCCTAATTATTACATGAGAGAAAGCTGTTCACTTATTCCTTCTGTATACAGTTTTCTTATCTGCCAAATGGGCATAAAGGCATCCTCCATCCATCCTTTATAAGATTATTATACCTAGAGATAACAGCTATAGGAAAGCACTTTGATAAGGTACTTATGATACATGAATGAGTCCTAGGGATTCCATACTCTGGAATGCATTTATGTTCTAGCAGATTTCCTAGCTCTAAGCCTAAATGCCTTTTGTGCGATCGCTAAGGTTTTCAGGCAAAAATGCAGTGTTCATCCAAGCCATTAATTAGTTGAAAACTGATCCTCATTGGGTTGTCTAGATATTCCTTTTCATCACTAATATACCTTGATGTAGTTAAAATGGTAAATTGTGTTCCAACAGCCTGCGAGAAGGAAAGTAGTTCTGGTGGCTAAGTTAAACCAAAGAAGCAGTTTAGATGTGGAAATAATCTCTATTCTATTATGCTTCCTTATAGTCAAATCATGTTTAAATGCCTGCTAGAAGAGAAGTCATGGGACAAATATGTCTCTTCTCATCTCTTTGAGATGCTATGTGTTTTTACTTAACATCCTTTCCCTAGTCCCTTGTTAGTAAAATATGGATAATCATAGTACCTGCCTTATAGGGTTGTTGTTAAAGAATAAATTAGATAATTCTGTTAGGCACTTAAAGGTATGTAGTACAAAATAAGCGCTCAGTAAATGGCAGATATTCTTATTCTTATTCTTATTCTTATTCTTATTCTTATTCGTGCTAATTTTAACAGAAGTGCCTGGTCATTCAGGACATTCTAGCACTTCATACTGAGTGGTGCAATCACTTGGTAAACATAGACTGGATAGCTTGACCTTCTTGGCCCCAATGAACCAAAGGCCCTTAGAGTTTTCCCTCTTGTTCTATTTACTGGTATAGAAGACATCATCTTTCAGTTGGACACAAAGCAGTGGCCTGTTATTAAGTACTATATACTTGTTGAGCTTTTGCTTAATAGCTCCCATGGGCCAAAGACTATAACTAAGGACCTCAGTTAAAAGTTTCCACGTTGGGAGCCTGAATGGCTCAGTCGATTAAGCATCTAACTTCGGCTCAGGTCATGATCTATCTCATGGTTCATGGGTTCAAGCCCCACATCGGGCTCTGTGCTGACGAGCTCAGAGCCTGGAGCCTGCTTCAGATCCTGTGTGTGTGTCTCTCTCTGCCCCTCCCCTGCTCATGCTCTGTCTCCCAAAAATAAAAAATAAATGTTAAAAATTTAAAAAAAGGTCCCCCTGTTAAGTCTGTAGTTATAAAAGAGGGAACAAAAAATTTAAGAAAAAAAAATGGTACTCTCAGAGGACTTTGTGCCTTCCATAGACCCAGGAGGCAAACAGGTATTTACTTGTTGGAAAAAACAACTGTAATTTCTGATATATGTCTGGATGGAGAACCAACTTAGGATAGCAGTATTGGGAATATTACCCCCCCCCAAAAGATTTTATTTGCTATGAAGTATGGACATTTAATGATAACATATACAAAATATTAAGGCTTAGAATTACATTTGCTGTGATCTTTTCTTCTTAACTGTATGTAATGCAGTCAAATATTTTTTTTTAGAAATAGAGGCAAGAATCTTTTATCATTCTGATGGATAAGATCCTACTGTTTCTCATACAAGTCTGTAGAACATCAGTCTGGACCAGAATTATTTTAGGAATGCCTTGAAATCTAAGTATCTGGGTGTGGGCCTCACATAATCCCTCCAGTGAGGAAGTTCTAACTCAGAGAGGGTCTTTTTGCATGTATGGTAGTTACAGAAGAAAACTTCCTGGCACTGGTAGCTGGTGGCTAGAAAAGGAGTATTTAGAGCAAGCGTCAGCCAACTTTCTGTAAAGGGTCATATTGTAAATATTTTAGTCTTTGTGGGCCAGGCAGCCTCTGTCACAACAACTCAACTTTGTCATTGTAACGCAAAAGCAACTACAGACAATATGTAAAAAGAACAGGAATGGCAGTCTTCCAAGAGAACTATATTTACACAAAGAGGTGGTGGGATGGCCTTAATCCAAAGGCCATAGTTTGCTGACCCCTCATTTAGAGGAAGAGATGGTTGCTAGTTCAGGGGCCACCAACTGGAAGCCACTGAAAGATTTTTTTTTTTTTTTTGACAGCATAGTATTTGTCTGCATGATGTTCTTATTTTCTATTAGTTGTCAATGTTTAAAAGTTAGGAGATCTTTTTATATACAAATATGGAATCTGATATCTGAAAAACAAAGATGTAGTAACACTCATCTGTCTTCCTCCATGACAACAGTAGAGGCGCCCCCTTCAGAACAGACATTCTTGTGCTTATTTACCAGAATACTCACCATTCTCTGTTGCCTTCCAGAAATCCAGTCTCTTCCCTCATTTAAATTACCTCTTACCCTTTATCTGCTCCTGGAAGAACTGGATCCCGTGAACACTTTATACAGTAGAGCCTATTTCTCTTCCTTTTTTATTTTCCATTCATGAAAAGGATTTTATTTTGGTTCACTAAAGCTGAGGGCCAGGGGTACCTTCGCAAACTGACATATAGTTGTACAAAATGATCAGTGTCTCTGGGAAAGCAGCAGACCTGAACTTCAGAAGTAGTGAACTTCTACTTATTTTCTACATCCATCCTAAAATAATTGTCAGGGTTCAAAGTTTCTCCTCTCTCTTCTTTCTCCTGTGTCCTTGCAATGGACCAGAAACAGTATATGTGTCCCTATCTATGCCCCTCAGTATTTTACACATTTTGATCATATATGAGTGTTCAGTCTCCTTGTCCATCGAAAGAATCCTTTTTAATGTACTATATTTTATTTTTATAGAAATAGATTATTTACTGTGCATCAACAATGCTCAGGTCTGCACTAGAGGTGGGATTGTTAATTATATTATTTAATTCATTTCATTCTGTTTATTTAGTACTTACTATGTACTAGGCACTATGCCAGGCATTGAAATATAAAGTTAGAGTGCCTGTCATGGAGGAGGAGAGCAGGCAAGCATAACACTTAAAATGGAGAATCTTATTTTACAGAGATCTTTGGATTTATAAGCAAGCACATACGTGAACTAAGAAGAGTGGATGGGCGATGAGGACTAAGAAGGGCGCTTGTTATGATGAGCACTGGGTGTTGCATGTTAGTGATGAATCTCTGAATTCTACTCCTGAAACCATTATTGCACTGTGTGTTAACTAACTAAAGTTTAAATTGAAAAAAAAAAAAAGAAAAAAAACAGAACAACAAAAGAACAGTGGAAAACACAGAGGTATCAAAAACATTTTTTTTAAATGAATGGTGAGTTTATTTTAGTCCAGGAAGCAAAGATTTGTGATAAATGGAAAATTCTGTGGTTTGATAAGTGGAGTCAGTGGTATTTTATTGAACATGTGCAAAACTAATCTGTGCTGTAGAATACGTAGTGAGACTTTAGTACCTTTTAAAGCCCTACACAGGGTTATACAGGATAGCCAGGTGCTAAGCAGATAAAAACCGACTTAAAAAAAATCTTACAGGGATATGTAAGGCAAGAAATTAACTTCATCATACAGTTCAATGCAAAGTAGCTACTTGAAAGAAAAACAAATTATTCTAAAATGATGTTCTTTGGGCTGTCAATAATGCAGTATAAAGAGTCATTGAGGAAAGCTCATTAAAAGACATTAGCCCATTATGTTCCATTGTGTTGTTGCAAACAAAAGATCACTAAAGTATAGGACACCACAAAGAAATCTATGGAAAACTAAATATTTGCTTGTAAGGGTTTTTTTTTTAATTAAAATTATGCTCACCTAAGTCTGAAATTCGGAATGTACTTGTCATCAGTACACCTCAAGCACAATTTGTGATACTGCTTTGTAACTAGCAGCTATAATAATCAGATACTCAATAAAGAGCAGTTGAATAAGTTTGTGGATATACTTCCTTGAACATAGCAGATGCACATTTGAGAGCTGTTGAATGAATATGAACAGAATAGATGAAAATCTTCAGAGAAGAGTAAGAACAAAGACAAAGAAACATTACTAGTTTCTTTAAAATTAGTGGTAGTAATAATAATAATACATGATTCATTAGGTAGTTAGGCTAAAATGGGGCATGGTTATGTGAAATGTTATGAAATATGTGAAGCCCTAATGCTCTAGCCCATTGCATAGGAATGGGAGGAAGGCTAGATAGTAAGTAGGAGAGGAATGGGAATCTGGGAAATCGCCATAGGATAAATATAAGGAAATACTATTTTGATACCGTATAATAAACACAAATCTCCTTATTCTGTGATAATCCACATACTTACAAAAACAAAAGCAGACAGAAGAACAGATACATCAATGATTCCTGCAAATGCTTTATAGATTTTTTTGGGGGGATAGTGTAATTGTTTGTGTGTGTTTATACTTTCCCAGATTCTTAAAGTAAAAAAGTATGTACATAGATTCTACTTTTATTTTCATCCACTGTCAACATAGCTTCTGTGAAATACCCTAGGAATCTTCTATCAGTGTATAAGTTTTTGGAAAGTAATTGACATCATTCATCTTTTTGATCCAACTACAATCATTACTGCTTGCCAGGAAGGAATCAAAAATACCTTTACTGTTGCATTGACCCTTCCAAGAACTACCTTTCTGGTAATTCCATGCAGGGTTTTTCTGAACCTTTCTGTTTATTTGCATTCCTAATGATATGAGATTCTATTTGGTGGCTGAATTGTATTCACCCTGGAGCCTGGACCAAGACCTCTAGCCTGACAACCCCGTTAAACATTTTGTAAATGGGAGTAATGAATGAAAAGGTCAGACGATCTATTTTAGTAATAACATTTTTCAAATTTCTAGATGCCATAGTATTGTGACAGAATCCATATATGTTTCAGGAGAGCAAGAATGAAAGCAAGGTTTTAACCTTTAGTTTTAATAAATATTTTCCAATAAAAAAATAGAAACATTTTGATACTTTAACCAATGAACTGAAAACAACAACTAAAAAAAAAAAAAAATCAGCCAGGCCGTTTTCTAGTTTCACAGAATTGGATAAAAGCAATTTAAACGTACATCAGTCAATGTACATTCAATCACTATTATTTAGAGCAATGGGTTTGGGTTTTGCTTTAATGGTGTTTTGTCTTGAGTTTCATGATGGTATTTTGCAAAGCAAGTTAAGCTTTAAGAGTTTAAAATTCGATTTCAATATTTTTTGTTTTTGTGTGGTATTATTCATGTTGAATTCAGTACTATTCTTTTTCCAGCTTCTAATTACACCCTCAACCTCTGTAAAGATGCATTTGTTCCTAAGTGCAATCAAGAAGCATATTAGAAATCAGCTGTACATAGTTAAGCTCTTATAAACGGAAAGTCTATTACATTTGTGTTTGAAAAAGAATGTTCATACTGGAATTCAATTGTCGTTGATAGACACATTATCGATTGCTTAGGACATGCAAAGTGCTGCACTAGACATTGTGGGGAATACAGCAATAAATAAAATGCGATCCTCCCCGAGGGAGCTAAGGATCCAGAAAGCAGAATTGTGTAGTGACTAATAGTTCAGATTCTGCAATTAGGGCTTAAGTTCAAATCTCGTTTTGTTTTACTACCTACAGGCCCTGTGACTTCTGTAAGATATAGTGTTTTTCTCTACTAATGGGAATAGTAATGGTCATAAAAACACATTATTTGTTTACCTAACAAAGTGTTTTGGACATCTTTTCATATCTGTACATAGCGTTCTGCCATATTGCTTTCAATAAGTACACAGTTTTAATCAATTTAGTCCATATAGATTAATTTATTTAACCTCCCATTGAGTGTTGATGTTGTTCATGTGAATCTTAAAAGGAACTAACATGTGTCAGGATTCTCCATGCATTTTATGACTTACCATGATCTGTATCTCCAGGATGCTATGCTAAGGCTCTTTCATCTGTCCTTCAGTGGGTTCCCTGCATAATAAATGCCAGTGTATTATTTTGGGTGATATATTTTTCCTCTCACAAGGAATCCTTTCTAATTTTAGTTGTGTTAATTTTCATTGTCTAGAAGTTTTTACTTTTTGAATGATTAAATTTGTACATCTTTTTATTTGTGATTGCTTTTATTGCTTTTAAGCTGAGAAAATTATTTGAATAACCCAGTTTTAATGGCTAACACAAGCATTTGGAATCCTATTCTTTATTTGTGGTTTTCCAGTTGTTGACTAAAAATGGCAGTGACCTTTTACTGATGAGTGATCTTGTTCTTGGACAAGGGTCAGAAATATGAGCCATCAAGAGATGGCTTTACCTCCTATGGATACAGCACAGGATTATAAATAGGGATGCTGTTTCTCAAAGTCTATTTTATTCCATGAATCCATAAATTTCCAAAATCGATCATGGGTTTTTATTTTTCTGCCTGGCCTAGTAATTGGGTATGTGTCTGGTTGTTAGCACCTGTGTCCACATCGGAAAGATTCCCTGTGTCTCTCAATGTAATACAATCTGTGCAATCTTCCAGGAATCATTTTATGACAGGTGCTGTCAATATGATGAGATGAAAACCTAAGAGAAAAAAACATTTCTGCATTAGATGTGACTGTGTCTAATATCCACTGTGAGGGTGAAGGTAGGCAAGGGGTTAAAATCAGCACTGTTTCCCACTTGGACAAACATAAATGAGCAGGAGCCTGAGATAGCCACCTCTGTGCAGCTTATTGTTATTCGCCTTCCATCCTAATGCAGTTTCTTCCCTGCTCGATATCAGTTTATAAAAGCATGTTACATGTCCACTGACCCCAGATAACTAAATAAATCCCAGTTTGTAGTCATAGAACTAAGTCCTAGTTTGTATCTGTACAAATGCCTGCTGAGGATGGATACAAGGAATTCAAAATAATTCAACTGTTAAATCCCCATATCTTAGTGGAATAAAAGTAGGAACGAACAGTCTAGCTCACATACCTCCCGCCCCTCCTTGCCCCCTGCCAGAGTGATACATTATTCATTTTCTTTGCTGGATTCATGTTTTGGTTTTGTTTTTCTTTGGGGGACATTTATGCAGGCTGTAGGGTTTGGAGTCTTGGACCCCAGAGAATGCCATTTACTTATGTCTTTGCATTTGCCTTTGTGATATGTATCTGATAAGTTTATGCTAGTCAGATCTCCCATTTGGATAAGGTGGCAACATCCAGCAAGTTGTAAGTCCCTGAGATGGCATTTCTGCCGTTCTTTTCCGTACATTTCCTGCAGAAATCTTTTAAATCATGTTCACAATAAGGCTTAAAATTACTGCTTTCTCAAGGAAAGGGGATATAATCCAGGGGGTTTATAAACTGCATTTGATAGAAATCTTTGGAGAGAAAATACAAATCAGTTCATTTTAATGATTGGCAATCAAAAAAGATAAACCGTCATTAAATTCTAAGAAGACCTGGTATATTGAGTCTGAAAAAAAAAAAAAAAGCCCACATAAACTACCTTATAGATGCAGAGCTGAATGATGTATTGTAGGTTCTTTCTTTTTCAGTCAATCATCCTGAACATATTAGCCCCAGGTTGCTGGAAATAAAAATAATGGCATGGTGATTGTTAAGGGACCATGTTATATAAGGATGTTCTGATATTTAAATGAATACTTCACTTCTTGTTTCTGAAAGTGAATGTTGGTAAGTTGGTTTTGAATATGTTTTGAATATTTTAATAGAACTGGATTCTATCGAGGAGGAAATAAAAGTATCTCTGTGGTAGGTGCCACAGTTCTACTCCTTGGTTGTAAACCTTCCCAGTAGCATCAGCTCAAAACATATTCCCATTGAAATAAATTTTATTTGAATGTTCTAACATGCTGATTATGGAAAGAGAGTGTAGGAATTCAACCTAAGGGCTCGGTCTGGCAGGGAGAAAAATGTAGCCTGTGTTTTTTTGTTAAAAAATAAAAAAAGGTTATCTGTTGTGGGAGACAAATTAGCACTAATCGAATATAGGGTCTAAGAGGAGACCAAATGTGAGGTCACACAGGCCCCAAGGTCTTCTTAGAAGTGACTCATGACTCATTTCAAGTGACAGGGAACAGGTCTAGGGAGACCAGAGAGAGAGAATGTGAATGAGGCCTAGGTTCAAGTTAACCTTTTTGATATCTATGAAAAATTACTAAGCAGAATAATCACATGAACAGTCACATAAAGTGCTGTCTTTACTTAACTGAATCAAGTGCTTTGAGATCCTCACGCAGTAGCCATTTCTGGAGATGTAAATTTGAATGACAATTACAAATCAGTTTCATCTTTTCATCAAATCAGACCATAGAAGAATTATGTAAGTTATTTGAAAGTAGTTCAATTCCTAATTTAAGGCTTTCGATTTGGGGTTGGCAAATGTTTTCTAACTGGATCGCAAATATTTTAAGCCTTGCGGCTGCACCGCTCTCTGCCACAGGTATTCAACTTCACTGTTTTAGTACAAAAGCAGCCACAAACAATATGTGAATTATTGAGTGTGACTGTGTTCCAATAGCACATTATTTGTGGACACTGAAATTTAGACTTCATGTAATTTTCACATGTCACAAAATATTCCTTTGATTTTTTTCAACCATTTAAAAAAATGTAAAACCATTCTTAGTTTTTGAGATCATACAAAAACGACTGTCGATCAGATTTGACCAGCCAGCAGTAATTTGCCAACCGTTGTGTTAGATAATTCAAGGTAATTACTAATTCAAGTTGTTTTCCACAATAGTGTAAATATTTTCCTGTAGTTTCTTTCAAAAATAATTTGTAAAAAAAAGTGTGTGATTTTTTTAAGGGACAGCTTGTTATCCCCCCCCAAAATACTTGGCCATCAACAATTCTTTCTTTCTTTGCCACCAGCCTGATTTGTCAGGAGTAAGTGCTACTACTCTGTGCTATGTTCTCTGAAATTTCAATACTAGAAACATATTTATTTGGTTTCATGTTAAAATGCAAATATCATGTTTTCCAATGAACTACTCCTAAAGGTACAATAGAAAGAATGCACACCCTGAGTCTAGGAGCATAGCTTCAGGCTGGCGACTGACAGCTAAATTTTCTCTGAAATCTAGTGTTTTATCTTAAAATATTATGTTATTTCTGCATTCTATTTTGCTATATATCTGTGTTTAGTTTAACATACACAACCTGACTAATTTACTTCCTCTACCCACAACCTTTGAATAATTATCCAGTACTCCTAGACTTCTTGGATCAGCATACCCCAGAGGGCTGGACACACTACAGGCTGAGAAATGCAGCATTGACTCAAACCGGCTGTGCATCAGTCTGAATGCAGTGGTTCTCTGAGCATGCTTTCTTTAATGGTGAAAGGAGAAGTACATATGAGAATCCTGCTTCTCTTATATGGTGACCAGAATGGCCCAAGTCCCTAGCTCAAGGTGGTAGGATGGCATGATCAAGATCTTTGAAGACAGATGACATGGGTTTAAATTTTGACCATTCCATGTATAGGTGGGCTAACTACTGAATTAAGTTTCCTTGTCTGAAAAATGAGGGAAGATTAGTTATGGTTCTTTGGTTATAAGCCAGAGACTCTGGCTAATATAATCCAAGGAGGATAAAGTAGATGGCTACTGGAAGGCATACAGAAATAAAGGAAATATTAAAATACCTGATTGAAGGAAGATAGAAACCAGAGAAACAGGCAATCACTGTTCCAGGGCTGATGCTGTGAATAAGGAGCCATCTATCTCTATCTGCCTGGGACAGACCTGGTTTATACCTGCTGTGTTGGCATAGTTATTCAAAGCTCCCTTTTCACTCTTCAAAGTAGCTTTGTTTACAAGGCAAATTACACTGTCACCCTAAAGGACTCAATAGTTTAATATCACTTGCGACTGAGAGTTGGTTTTGATCTTCCTTAAACACTTCAAAACCTGGTTTTGTTCACTGCTGCCCAAACCAATCCTTGTACTCCAGTATCAAATCTAGATTGTTCCAGAGCCACCTAGTAGGTTCTGGTTGAACTATCCACTAGGAGTAAAGAGATTTCAGGTCTCACTCAAGTCACTCTGCTCCTGCTAGTCTGGGAAAGGGATTAGACAGGAGAGTTCCATTGTATTTTGACATTTGCCATTATCCCTGACACTCCTAGTCTGTCACCCTCCAGAGTTACCTTCTTTGGTTAAATCTTCATACTGTCACAGGAGATGGCATTCTGAAACACGTTTCTCTCTCAAATCCTCTTTGACTGCCCATTTAGTTAGAGGGAGAATAAAATTTAGCTTGACAAACAAAACCCTTGAAGGCCTAGCTCTTCTTTTTATCTGTATCTTTCTTCACATCCCTCCATGTACCCTATCCTGTTGATTTAGCTACTTGCAGTCCCTCTGCTGTGCCAGACACTCAGCTTTTTGTGGCTGGGCACATACTGTTCCCTCTGCCCAAAATGTTTTGTACAGTAGCAATGGGCTGATTTTTCTTTCCAGGGGTTGGGAAGCAGTTCCCTGGGTTCCTTCCAGGGAAGCAGGGGTTGACTTTCTTCTCTAGCCCTCCTTTCTCTTCTAAGTTAGTTATTACTTTATCTTGATCCCATAATTCCCTAAGTACACTTCAATCCTAAAATTTAAGTCCCTGAATTTTATTTAATAGTTTTCTTGTCTGACTCCCTCACTAGGTTATTGGCTTCTTGGAGACAGAGACCATAACTTTCACCTTTACAAAAGTGGAATAGTCCGTAGCAGCCAAGTGATAGTTGGATGAATGAATAAACAGACTACATGAGAAAGGAGGGTTATCTATGGAAGAAAAAAAATGTAACCCTGCAGATAATGGCAATCGCGACTTCAGTAAGACAGGAAACTATATAGAAGAGATTCTGATTTTATCTAAATTTATGTGAGATCAAATCAGTGTGAGTCTTTATGTCTCAGTGACAGCTGCCTATTCCACCATGGTGAAAAAAGGGGTTTTCTGTAGCTAGAAAAGAAGGTTTTACTTTGTTGTCATCAATGAACATTTCTTATTTTCTGAGTACAGGTGTTACCACAATGGTCAGCATCTCTGGTTTCTCTAGGAACTCTCTTAGTTAAATTGAATACAGCTCAGAGTACCCAGAGAGCTTACAGAATAGAAATTAGTGATCATTGACTAATTGTGGATGGCTTATGTAGTCCAGGAAGATTGAACATATTTAAATGATGAACATATTTAAATGAATTTTAAAAATAGTCAGAAGGTGGACTTCCCAACCCATGGACTTTTTAGGTGGATGCTCTCAAAAGGCTAAAAAAGATTAAGTGGGTTATTTGTGAGTGTATAGTGGATCCACTGGGTTCCTCATGATCAGTACTCTTATGGGAGTCAGTTGGACCATGCAAATCTATTTGTAGTGTAGCCTCTCTTTAGAAAGAACATCTAGTCTATTGTTTGTTTGCACATCTGTCTCCTCTACTATATAAATAATTTTATATACATTTGAATTCTTGGTTTCTAACACAGAACCTGGCACATTGTGATCACTGAGTTGTTGCTGAATGAATAGACAGACATGTGAAGGAAAAAAAATCAGAATGAGTCAAAATAGAGTATGGCCATCAAAAAAGTTTTGTGATCCAAGACAGTGTTCACAAAAGTGAAGTTTCTACTCAGAGGGGCTTTAGACACGTTTAATTCTGCCCCAAAAGGACGAGAACAGGAGGGTTGAAATGAATTAGCCACACTCCATGTTAAGAGAAACACTGAAAAGTAGGGAATTTTTTAGAGAAGAATGTCTAGGAGAGTGACAGTCTTGGAAAACACAAGAAGCACAATTTAAAAAACTGGGGCAGTAGTGAAAAAAGGATGTCTACAGAGAGTTCAACTAAAAGTCTACAACAATATTAAGTGAGGACAAAAGGGAAAGTCCCTGGAACAGAAGGCACATAGTCCATACCAGGAAATCTGGGTGGTTGTTGACCACAGATCAAACGAGTGTCAACTGGACTAGAAACTGACTCCAAAGACATTCACCAGAACATTAACAGTGGCTATCCCTGATGATGGGAGATATGGTTTGTTGTTGTTTGTTTTTGTTTGTTTTGTTTCAAATTGTTCAATAATGATTTATCATTAGATGTGTGTGTGTGGGGGGGTACTATGCATAGGTTTGTTTTTCTTCATTAGAAACAAAACAGAAGAAACAGGGAATTCTTTGTGTGAAAAAGACTTAGGGGTAGGGGAGCAGTTGTGAGAATTATTTCCAAATATTTATTGGGTCATGATGTGGAAAAGAGATTAAAATTATTCTGCATGGTTTAGTTAGGACCACTTAAGGAAAAGCTAGAGGAAAATGCATTTTAGCTCATAGTAAGTATGTATTATGGTTCTTTAATGTTAAAAGATACTTTCTAATAAAAGGCAACTTCATGACTCTTGTATAATAAAAGTGAACATGTGTTAAAAATTTCCTTAATTCATTAATGAGGGAACTGGTGTGATGTTACAACCAGTTCAAAGGCAAATCCAAAGAGCAAACAAATTTAGATTTGTAAAATAGCTCCCTTTGAATCAGAATCAGGTAAGGCATAATTTTCCACTGAATCACAAAATTTTCCCTAGAGTCTTCCTTTTTGATTAAAAATAGTGTCAAAGAGAGATTATACTTGATTAGCACTTATGGAATGTGGTGCCTCCTGGTACTGTGTATTGTTTTCCAGTACAGATGATCTAGAAGTAACTGAATGATTATATGCTGGGTATATTGTAGAAACCACTTATTCATATGATAGTTTGTTTGCCTAAGTGACTATTAAGATACCTAACAACCCTGGGGCACCTGAGTGACTCAGTGTCTTAAGTGACTGACTTCAGCTCAGGCCATGATCTTGTGGTCTGTGAGTTTGAGCTCTGTGTCAGGCTCTGTACTAACAGCTCAGAGGCTGCAGCCTGCTTTGGATTCTGTGTCTCCCTCTGTCTCTCCCCCTACCCTGCTCATGCTCTGTATTCTCTTTCTCTCGAAAATAAATAAATATTAAAAAAAATCTTAAAAAAAAAAAAAGATACCTAGCAACTCTCAATTTCTAAGATCTTACCTCACCATCTAAGGAGCCAGATCCTGAATCAGAGGCAGTCAGATCCTGAAGAAGAATCGCTTATAGCTAGGTCCTTTTATAAATTCAAGTTCTTTGTAATACAACCCAACTTCTCTTTCCCAACTAATGCAATTTTCCCTGTTTTATACCAGGCCTTGAGAGTCTACCTGGGCTTTGAATTCTAGCTCTGACTTTTGGGTCTGACTTTTTGGGTCTGACTTTTACCAACCAACATCTTTTTCTGTCTTAGTACTTTCGACTCAGAAAAAAATAAGTGTAGAGAATAACAATATGCATTGGGGCACCTGGGTGGCTTAGTCAGCTAAATGTTTGACTTTGGTTCAGTTCATGATCTCAAAGTTGGTAAATTAGAGCCCCGCTTCAGGCTCTCTGCTGTCAGCACAAAATCCGCTTTGGATCCTCTGTCCCCCTCTGTGTCTGCCCCTCCCCAACTCAATCTGGATCTCTCTTTCTCTCTCAAAATAAATAAATAAACTTAAAAAAAATAACAGTATGTGGACTGTTATAGGTTAGTGTAGCTTCTTCCCTGCACAGAAAAAGAAAAGTTGAGGGGAAAAAAGAAACAAGTGTCCCAGTACCTCAGAATATGACCTTATTTGGAAGTAGCATCAATGCCTCTGTAATTAGTTACATGAGGTCATAGTGGAGTAGGGTGGGCACCTAATCCGACATGCCTGTTGTTGTTAGAAGGTGCCCATGTGAAGACAGTGACACACAGGGAGAATGCCAAGTGAAAATGAAGGCAGAGATTGAGGTAACGCAGCCACAGACCAAGGGTCACCAAAGATTGTGGCAAACCACCAGAAACACAGAAGGATTCCCTTGCAGGAGACCATGGCCCCACCGACAGGATTTTGGACTTCTAGCCTCCAGAGCTGTGAAACAAATTTCTGGTTGTTTAAGCCATCCAGCTTGCAATGCTTTGTTACAGCTGCCCTAGGAAACTAATACAGGGACTCAGCAAACTTCCCTGCCGTGAGCTGGCTCTGTACCTCATTCTAAATGTGTACATCATTCTATATGTGTGTTGTACACATACATTACCCGCCAAATATAAGGCACTCAACAAATATTAGTTCTTCCTCACCATTTTTTAAATCTTAGTTCCTTTAATTCATAAATGAAGTGACTATAGTACCCTATTATGCAAGAGCATGAATTGGAATCACAGCTGAGTTTAAATCCCAGCTCCATCACTAGCTAGTTTTTCCCTCTGAGCTTTAGTCTTCATATATATAAACTGGATGATAAAACCGTCTTTCTGCTCAGAGTAAAGATGAAAAACCATGGCTGCAGATCATTTGTGACATGGTAAGCACCCAATACTTAGTAACTTATAATTTTATTCTTCCTGCGTGATTATTCTTATTATATTAGTTCTTCATGACTTTCATTGCTGCTGGAGTTTTTAATTGTTACATTTGCTCAAACAATTGAATTGATGATCAATGCATATAAATTATAAAAATCTGACTTACTTTAAAATTCTCTTTATATCCTGGATGTTTTGAGGCTTGAAAAATTAGCACTTCCCACTTTTATTTTAAAATTGTTACTAATTTTAGAGGACTATTAATCCCCCATGTTTATGACTCACCAATTCATCATCAACACGATACCTTTTAAAGCAGTATGTGAGTCAGGAGAAACATGAACCAAGCACCTTAGAGTAAGTATTTGGGGGTGGGGAGATGATTGTATTGGAGGTGGAGGAAGGGTGTCTAGGTTTATTTTTCTTCTGAAAAGCGGAGGCTAAAAAGTTTTGCTGAAGTTAAAGATATGTGTGCATGTGTTTGGAGTTTGATTCATTAATTTTCATTGTATTTTAAACTTAGTTTTTCAAGCTTTCCTCGCTTTACTGTCACTGGATCTATCAGCAGAAATGCCAAACAACACTGCCATGGCCTTAATTGTTTTTGATTTATTTAGCTTTTCTCTCTCCCTGCCATCATTACCTAAACAGTTAATTCTATATATGTGTCTATCAGAGATAGTGCAAATGGTTCTGGAAATTACCCTTGCTGAGAACTTTACCAGACTGTAGATGCCTCCAGGGCAAAAGCCTCTGAGCCAGTGACAGGAATTACAGAAAGGACCATTTTAAATATATAATTTGAAAAAATCACTGACTGTGGGCATATAGAGTAAAATCAGTCTTATTTACCTCCATCTTAACTGAATATATTCATTTAAGTGAAGGAAGATGATCCCAGGTCATACAGAAAAAGATACATTATATTGACTCTATAAGAGGTAATAAATTTATAAATATAAATATAAGTAATTATTTTAATTTAATTAATTTTAATTTAATTATTTTAAGAATATGCAATTTTCCTTTTTAAATGTGAACACCCAAAGCAGTTTAATTTAACTGTCAGAAACATTTATTCAGGAGTGCCTGGGTAGCTCAGTCAGCTAAGCATCCGGCTCTTGATTTTGGCTCAGGTCATGATCTCACGGTTCATGAGTTTGAGCCCCACATTGGCTATCTGCTGCCAGTACAGTGTCCGCTTTGGATCCTCTGACCCCTCTCTCTCTGCCCCTCCCCACTCATTTTCTCTCTCTCTCTCTCTCTCTCTCTCCCTTGCTCTCTCTCAAAAATAAATAAATATTAAAAAAGAAATATTTATTCAAATTAAATCCATATTGCCCATACCCCACTCTTCTATAAGTAATGCCACTAGGAATTAGGGAAGATCCACAGGAATGTCATTTCCTACCTCCTTTTCATCACCTTTTTCCCTCCTAAGGCAAACATGGGCTGACTGTTGATCCATACCTTCAGGTAGCAAATTCTAGAGCTGTGGAAGCCTAAAGAATGGAGCCCGGTAGTAAGCTCTGGAAGTAAATCTCTCTTTAAGCACTTAAAGAGTGGAGTTGGAAGGCAGAAGGCCACGGGGAATGGCTCCCCACTAAGTTACTATGTGCATACACAGCAGAGTGAAGAGAATCCATGGGTGGGGGTGTGGTTAAATGTTTATACCCACTTAGGTATTCTTATGTGCATGAATGTAAATGTGCAGTGCTGAGAACTAGGGAACATGACTTTGTCATTCACCAGGCACACACTGAACAGCTAAACTGTGTGAGGCACAGGAGAGTTGAAGACAGTAAGGAAATTCTCCTTTGAAACTGATTTTCTGAAATACCAAATTAGCCATATTTCTGTGTGGGAGATGAATCTACCTGTAATGGGGATAGGAAGACAAGAAGCTAGTTTCCTTCATAGCTCCAGAAATCTCAAAGAGAATCTTTTTCATGGTCAATATCAATATCCCCTCTTTCTTGAGCTCTATATCTACTGAACAGTATGGCTGTACCCATGGGGAGAGATCATAGAGAATTCCCCATGGCAAAAGATGAGCTTTCTTCTGTTTCTCCTAGTATGCTGAAACGGCTGGTTGTAGGCAGAATTCTGAGATGGAACTCAAGATTTCTGTTCCCTGGTATGTATACCCTGTATAATGCCCTCCTACTGAGTGTGGGCAAGACTTATGAATATAATGTGGTAGTCACTCCTTTGATTATGTTATGCTATCATGTCATATAAAACTCCATCTGAGCAGAAGGTAAGAGAGACAGAGACTGACTCTCTTGCTGGTCTTAAAGGAACATGTACGAAGAGGGCCATAGAACAGAAAATATTGGGAGACCTCTAAGAGCTAAGAATGGCCCCTGGTTGACAGCCACCAAAAAAGTGAAAAGAAAGTGTAGAAAGTGTATACTTTTAAAAGTGTAGAACCTTAGTTTACAACTGGAAGGAATCGAATTCTGCCAAAAACTAGTGAGCATGGAATAGGCCTCAGATGGGATCAGACCCCAACTGATACATTAATTTCAGCCAGGTAAAACCCTGAACAGAGAGACCACCTGCCCTGTGAACTCCTAACCTATGGAAACTGTTAGATAATCAATATGTGATACTTTAAGCCACTATTTTTGTGCTTATTTGTTATGCAGCGATAGAAAATATAGTTCTGATTTCCAGGTATGGGATATCCATTCTGAGTAAATTGATAAGCAAGAAGAACGTAATGTGTACAACCATATCACCAAATTATCTTTGTTCAGGTAATTCACAAAATATTTCTCCCCTTCCTATTAGCATAGCCATTCACAAAGCAGTGGCAGGCTTTATTGGTTGGACATTGCAATGGTCTACATGACTTCATAGATTAGTCTCCCTGAGCTTTTGCTGATTTAGTAGAGTAATTATTTTGTGTAATAACTTGTGACTGACTAAATACCTATTGTTCCATACTTTTGTTAGATGTCCTAATAAGTTATTTTCAGAAGGCAAATTACAAGCTCATATTTTTCCCCCTCAAAAAGAACCTTGATCTTGAAGCTTCTCTTTTCTCATGCTGCTCCCACCTTTCTCCCAAATGTGTATTCTAAGGGATTCTTTCAGTATATTGCTTATTTAGAATGAATGTATAGAGATGCTTTTTTATGTGGGTGGGGAAGAGAAGAGAAGATCATCTAGTAAAAATTTCCTGTTGATTTCCCATCCAAGTGGATCTTACTCAGACAAATGGACATTGCTGAGGACACTCTGATATGCCTGCTGACATTTCAACACCCCATACCCCATGCCTCATCTCTCTCTTAAGTGGGAAAATGTTTTCACTGACTTCTTGATGTGTTTGAATTAATGTTTTCCACAGCATTCCATATACGTCTATAGATTTGTGGGTATGAATTTTATGTATGTAACACTTTTCTTGCTAAATAGCAAGTTTCTTTTGTTTATTTTTTGATGTTGTTGTTTTGTTTTGTTTTATCTCTTGGAGGGGTGGTGAGGAGAATTGGCTTCTGACTTATGGACCTATATTTACAGCTGTCTGAAGCATATAAATTCACATGTTAAAGGAACACCTTTCCAATCTTTCAGGCCACTCAGTCAGTTTACATTAAGACATAAGCCAAAAACTCCTAAAATAAAGGTGTCCATCAAGCAGAAAGTTATGTGATTTTTTAATTGCCTTCTCTGTACATTGAGTGATGTCTATGTGGAACAATTTTTTAAGAGTGCTGAGAAGGACTGTCTCTCAAATAGTTCCCTTTTCTGTCTCTTTACTGATAGCCAGTATTCTCTGATTATATAATGATTCCTCTGACTCCTGTAAAATTGGAAGTAAGTGTGGGGAAGGTATAACCCAGTATCAACCCAGTTTGAGAAACTAAACCAAGTCACCATATTTTACAACTATAAAGGGCACAGTTCTTACATTATTCTATGTGAATAGTGCCCCCTGGTGCTGTGAACCATCTATGCTGCAATGAATTTAACAGATATAATCTCAGGATTTTTTTTTTTCTTTAAAGTAGCTTGCACATTAATCTAGTTTAAAAAAATCATATGATTCAGTTGAGTTCTATCAATCTTCATGTTTTAATGGAAATGATATTATCAGTTCATCTCTTGAGAGTACGGTTGAAAGAGGATATATGGGAATGGACTCCAGGAGAAGATACAGGAAGAAGAGAAAAGTTTACCTTTTTCACCTTTTCTTGAGAACTCTCCAACTACTGCATTCAACATCTCTCCACCATTATCTACCCACTCTTCAATCCATCCATTATTTATCCATGCATCTACTCACTCACCCATCCACCCACCCAGCCATTCATCCTTCATCCCTTCCTCTATATATCCACTGATCCAAGAAATAATGGCTAAGTGTCTGTCATTTGCCAAACATTAGTGAGTGATTCAGTAGCCATTGTGAATTTCTTTACATAATACCTCAATGGTGCAGAGGGAAGGAGAACTATTAAAACTTGACCATTGCCTGTCATTTAAAGATTAGAGACTGAGCTGCCAAACCTTTGAAAATAGCTTTTGCAATTGTGCCTCCTACTCCTTATTTCTTCATAGGATAATGAAAGGGTCCCAGACTCAGTGCTATTGGGCACAAGTGCACAAACTATAGCCACAAGGTATGCAATGTGGCATTCCTACACACTTCAGGAGCTTTGTCTTACAATATAGATTTGTTTGTATCTTTTCCCTTCATAAGCTACTTCCACTAAAACTTAAAGTTTATTCTCTGCTCCAGGAGGCTTATTTTATAACAAGGTTAGATAATTTTTCTCGCTTCTTTTTCTCTTATTTATTTATTTATTTATTTATAGGTAAGAGGAGTGAATGTCTATATTCTGAGTCAGATTCATTTTGATTCCTTCTCTCCAAGATGAATTCAAATGTAATGAATCTCATAAGCCAAACAGGGATTCTTGTTAAATACCACATCCTCTATTTCAGTTTAGTCTTCTACTTAATAGAAAACTGAATAGGTCCAAAGATTGCAATTCCTGCTTTATTTGGAGTAATGCCGATATAAAGATCAATTACATCTTGATTATTATATCCCTTACACACCTGATTGCTTAGGCCAGTATCAGTCCCATTATTTGAAGCAATCAGAATGCTTTCACCATCTCAGAAAGAGAATAACTTGGTTCTGCACAATCAAAAATATGTCATTGTTACTCTCCCCTTCTGAAAGATAGAGTCATATTCTTTTGACCAGATAACTGAAATGAGAAAACCTGACATTGTGTTATTAACTAATCCCCTAGGCATTTGCTATAGAATTAAGTATGACACATTGAAAGACGTAGTTAGAGAACTGCTTTAGTTCTCCGCCAGCTCAAGAACATAAACAATATGAACTGGGGCTAGAAACTCCCTAAAGAATTGATGGGAGAGAAATTCATTAAATAAGGTAAAATGGCGGGGGGGGGGGGCTGCAATATCATCCATTTAAAATGCTCTCATAAAGTTGTATCTTGGTGTCTCCAAGAAAGCAGCCCTAAGTCAAGGGTTGGGTGTTAGGGATTTATTATGAAAGTGCTTTCAGGAGGAACCCCTAAGGGAGTGGTGAAAGCAGAACAAGAGAGCAGAAAAGGGCAAGCAAACGTGTACAGCCTGGCCCTGAAAGAAACCTCTGAAGCATGTTACACCAGACTATCCCTAGAGGGTTATAGGTGCCAATCATATAGAAGATGAGTGATGAACACATCACGCTTGGAAAGGAATCTGTGGTGACTTGGATGGGGTACCACCAATGTCCACTGCACTCAAATACTGAACTCAAGACTGGAGAGCTTTGTTAGAGGTTGGTTTCTGTGAAATCATCTGTTTTGTCAAAACTCATTTTCTTCTGGGGCCCTTTAGAATAGTAGTACAAAAGAAAGCATGTCTGTGGAGTTGGAGACACCTAGGTTTGAATCCTAACCCATCATTTACTAGCAAAGAGGAAATGGTCTGCCTAGAGTAAATTGCACTACCCCCAAATACACACATAAGCAAAAGAGCAGTGCCCCTTCTCAGGCACATCTGTTTCCTGTGATGGTTGACATTTGGAACTTTTCCACCATAAGTCATTTAAACCTTAGTTTTTGACTTCTCTCCTCCAGGGATATTTTAATTTTCAAACTTATTTCACATTGCAAAATGATGGGATTTAACCCAATTTAAAAGGATTCCTGGCATCAGAAAAATGGTTATGGCATGCTTATTTGTGGAAACAGAATGTCCTTCGTCTTCCCAGAATCCTCTCTGCAGATGCATCTGCCCACTCAGCCTGCCCACAATGCTGGCCCCGTTTTTACACCCCCTTGGAAGAAAATTCTCCAAGGAAGCCCAAACTCAAAGGCAAATTACAAGAAGACATTCCATTTATTTTCATTGTTTTTCTAATCAAGCTCTTGATGTATAATAATAATAATAATAATAATTATTATTATTATTATTTTCATTTTTCTTCTCCCATAAAGCTGAATTTCTGTTTGTCCACTGCATTCCCTGATCCTAGAGTATTTGGAAGTTAGAGGCCACAAACCTGCCGTTTGAGTCAGAACCCACTTTACCCCAGGGCCTCTCTGCCAAAGCCCTCCATATGTACCCTGGTGGTTTTGGAGGGAAAGTAAATGTCCCTGTGGGAACCAGGTAGCCAGATGGAAGGATACAGCACTTCTTGGTCCTCAGTCAGTCATTAAGTCAGCAGGTCAAGAGATTCTGCCAAATGCAAAAAGTAGGCATAACAATCTTTCACTCATAAGATATTACAGCTGGAAGAGGTTTGGGATATTATCTTTCCCAATCTACTTATTTCAGAGAGGAGTGGACTGAGCTCATAAAGCCTAAATGTCTTTCTCATGAACACATAGTGTATAGTGCTGGGGCCACTCTTCCATGACACCAATGGTTGCCAAACCTTCATTTGTTTATTTACATTATAACCTTTGTTTTGAATGAGCTCTTCATACAGTGGCAGGAGCTGACATGTATGTAGCGGGGAATAGGGAGACTGGAACCCTATCTGCCTCGTTTTCTCTATGTTGCAGCTCTGTGCCCACCCCACCCCCAAACAAAGCCATTTGGTGGCTTGTAGAGACCTTATCCAGAGCTTTACATCTCTTAATATTGTTTAGAAAGTGCTGCACTCAACACGTTTTCAGCTGGGAAATGCTCCTTCAGAAAGGGAGGCCCTGGTCACACAGGTGACTGTCAGAATTGGGTTCAGAGCCTAGTGGGAGGATAAAGGAAGCAGGAGAAAGAAACAACTAGTGGCTGATTTGAGCCCAGTTCTTCCAAACATAGAAATTGGAGTCCAGGGAGTAGTTTTCAAGGCCACGTGGTGTTGGCTGACCTGAAATCCGGATGATGGAACAGAGGTGAGGAGCTAGCTCCGAACCGAATAGAAGGAAAGGTAGGGGAATTAAATTCGTTTTCTATGCTGTTTTTATTCCCCCACATTACTATAATTGTTCAAATTGCTACAATCTTCATGGCTTAAAACAATACAAAGTCTTATCAATACAAAGTTTTATCATATCAAAATCTCTATAGGTCCAGTCTTAAGTTCTCTGTTCAGGGCTTCATAAGGCTGAAATCCAGGGCCTCACAAGGCTTAAAGGTCCATGTCATTGTTCGAAGAATTCAGTACTTTGTGGTTGTAGAATTGATATTTCTTCTTTCTGGCTGTTCATCAGCCATAGGCCACTCTCAGCCCCCAGAGGTCACTTGCTGCATCCTGCCACATGGCATTCTCTATAACATGGCAGTTTTCTTCTTCTGTGAGGTCACCAGAAGAGCACGTCTTTTATGTTTTACCTTCTTTGAAAAGACTCAACAGATTTTATCAGACTCACCTAGGAAATTTCTTTTTGAGTAGTCAAAATGGACTGATTAACATGGGAGTTATAAACCCATCATATTCTCAGATCTCTCCCATTGTCAAGGGAGGGGGATTATACAGGGTGTGGTCATCTCAGAATTATGCCTATATCAGGAATGAAGCAAGAAAAAGTAAGGACAGATTTTTACTTTAAAGCCAGGCTCTACAACATACAACGTATACAGCTTTAGTTAGGGAACTTTCTCTAGATCTCCTTTATTTCCTACCAGTAAGATGGGGCTAGTAATCACACTTACATCTGAGGACTATGGTGCATATTCAATGGAATTCTACACAAAAGCCCTTAGATCAGTGCCTGGCCTAGGGCCAGTGCTTTAATGAATCCCAGCTTTTTAAACAGGTGGCCCATGGCTCACCTTCTGAGAGTCATTGGTACTCTGGTGGATGTATTGGCTAAAGGGTCCAGGATAAGGGCAGAAATAGGAGGTCACAAAGCAGCTCAGAACCTTGTTGCGAGGATATGACTGCCAGGACTGTCATTCCTAATTCCTCAACAAGATGCATTGAGTCCTTGTCAGATGGCATCCTGAGTGGATACCTTATGGAGATTAGATGCAAAGCTCAAGTCTCAGCTCCAAGCCAAAAAAGGAATATCAAAGTTAGCTGGCATTTCCTAATGACAGGAGGTTTGGGTTGAGACCTGGAGGTGAGTAGATTTGGACTGTCAGAGAGGCAGGTAGAAGGTTTTCTGGATAATTAATGTAAAGTAAAGCACTTGGTGTCTCATGCATTGATGGTGACTTATTTTCCTCTTCTCACATCTAGGTAGAAAGTAACTCACATATATTGTGTTAAGATCTTATTCCATTTTAAAATAAACTAAAGCCTAATTGTCTAAGTGAATACCCTTTAAATCTTCCTATGGTCTCTAATGTGTGTACAGTACAGTTAAAGTGTAAATGCACACCAAGCATGTCAACAGCTGTCACCTCCTTTCCTGAAACTGAAGGCATATGTCTCTTACACTGATTCAAAGGCTGTGGGCTAATTCATCAGGGAGGAAGAAGGATGATAAAATAATGGGGTGTGACACCTGAAGTACTTAGTGGCGGGCATGTGCACACTCCAAATGTAGAGGAAGACAATTCAAGTTGTTCCTAAAGTCCAGTAAGCTGTGTGCCTTTCCATTTGTTGCACCAAATGCAACTGCACAACTTTGCAGATATCTTGCTAACTCATTTCCTACCCCACAAATGTTCCTGGATGTGAGAATTTCCAGGTGCTTTCTTTCTTTAGCTGTTTGTGCTATTAAAGTTAGTTAAAAAGTTAACTGTAAGTGCTATACCTTTTTTGAGAATGCTGCAGCTGTTTGAGCCAGTTATAAAAGATCTGTAAAGCAGTCTCAAGGGATATATGGAGGATTTTCATCAGCTAGGTAATTTATAGTTCTGTTTGGTTCCTGCTAGATGTCACGTATTCCCAAAAAAGTGACAACAGCGTCAGCTTCAGCCTTATTATTAGTGCACAACTGAAAACATTTTGGAAACAAAGGCCATCAAAAGACATTCAGTGAGGTTTTATAGGCACAATGCATGAACCATTTGCTGAGGAAGAGTTAACATAGAAGCATCAGTGGTCAGTAATGGACTCTATCTCCCCTGAGTGACCAGCAGAGTCAGTCAGACAACTCTTAGCAACTGTTACTGGTTAGAGGAGCCATGGAGGGCTTCCTGGAGGAGGCATTACTCAAGATGAATCTTTAAAGAATGAGTAGAAGCCTGGTTAAATGGAAGATGATCCTGGGGAAATTCATTCCATACAGGAATACCAGTGTGAACACAGGTTCCCAGGCAAGATGTAGAGTATTAGGGGGAACTTCCAGCAGTGCAGAGTTGTTGGAGACTGACCTGTGAGGAGGTGAGAAAGGAGTGTGGGGAAGTGCGGCTAAAGAAGAAGGGGGCTGGATAGATCATGACTGGCCTGGTGGGCAACCTTTGGAGTTTGGGTCTTTGCCATGGGCAGTGGGGAATGACTGCAGGGTTTTTTGTCAGGGCAGTGTTAAGGGTAGAACTGCTCTTAAGATGAGTCCTGAGCAGAGTCCAGCTTGTGTGTTATGTGGGACGATGGGACTGGGAGGGGAAAGGCTGGAAACAGGAGGCTCATTAAGAGGCAGCTGTAGTAATTCAGGCTGGAGAGGAGCAAATCCTCAGTAGGTATAAAGTGGAAGGGATGGGCAAGAGTTAACACACCTTTTTCATTTGTTTCCCTTTTCTGGAAAGGCCTAGAACATACCAGTTACAAAGATGGGTGCAGAAACCAGACTGCACAGTGTGTGTCCCATCTCCATTACTGTCTGTATGACCAATGCAAACTTCTCAGCCTCTTAGTGCTTTAGTTTCCTCCTCTGTCAATAGAGATGAGAATGATAATCAAACCACACCTGTCGATACACACAAAAGCACAGGGACTAATTTTGGAAGAGTGGCACATTTTAAGTGTTCAGTATATGTTTGTGATTATTGTTATAAAGAAATCAGCCTGGGAACATATGGTTCCCAGTCAGAGTCTATGAGTTGGAATTTTTGGATACTTGTTAGGTTACCATGGCAAGTTAGCCATTCTATGCCTCAGTCTCTCCATCTGCAAACGTGGATAACAGTAATTTTTACCTCCTTGGGTTGCTGTAAGGATTAAACTTGGAAATAAGTGTAAGGTATTTAGCAAATGCCTGACATATCAAAAATGTCAATGACTTTTTTTTTTAAATCATCGTCATCGTCCAGGTGACTCTTTTATTTCTTCCTTTTACTTTTCTTTGCAGGTGGTAAATTGAGAATTAATGTTTATTAGTCATATATAAAATGAAGTGTTCCCCACATACTTTGATTTTTTGTATATATTTAAATTTTCTCATAATATAAACCTACTTAGCCTGCTAAATTAACTGTAATGCTTCAAGAAAAAAAATGTATAACAAGTTTGCTAATCTTATAATTTTTTATTTGTGTAGCACCTTTGACCCATGAAAGAGGCTGGTGAAAGTAAAAGTGCTAATGTTTTCTTAATTCTGGTTGTAGCTTTATTGAAAAATATCACTTGGCTCTGGTATTTACATAATCTATTTTGTAGGAAATGTCATTGCTCTTCTCCGGTAGGGTTGCTCACTGCCAGGAACTGAGGGACAGACTGGAATTTGGCACTTGGGCTGGGTCTTCAAATATTAATGGAGAGTGCTCAATTTATTTCTACTCACATCCATGACTTAGGCAGTATTAAGCACCTACTATGTTGCCAGCTCTGGGATTAGTGTGAAGATGGAAATGAATATGCTGTCTAGGTAGGGAAACCCAACTGGTGATGATGGAATGCTGAAGGAGCATTATGTCCTCCTGTGATGGCAGACAGGCTAAGCGCTATGATTGCCCAGAGCTGGGGAGACAAGCAGTCTCCTGTACCCTAGAGAGGGCCAGACCTGAAGTCAGTCCTGGCAATGAAGGCTTTTTGCCACTTTAGAAAAGACGTTTCCCATCTGGTGGCCTCAGTTTTGTCTTTAGCAAAATGAGGGTGGCATTAAATGATACCCAGCTTGTACATGTGCTGGTTAAATGTGAGGAGGGGACTTTCTAGAAGCTTTCTAAAGAAGTGGGACTTTAGGATTTGAAGACGTGTGTGTGTGTGTGTGTGTGTGTGTGTGTGTGTGTGTGTGTTCATCTTTACCCTACAAAATATGAGCTTTCCCTAGTCTATATTTTGTCTCTGGATCAACTCTGATCAGACTGTGATTGCTAGGTCCTCTCTGGAACAAAGTTCCTTAAACTGAGTTATGGGGGTTATGCTAACAAGCTCAAGATTACCATTGTGTATTGTGGTTGAGGAAACCATTGATCTGTGCCCATGATGAGAGCCCATTTCCTCTAAGGGACTGATATGTTTCTTTCATACTGCCAAAGGCAAGCATGCATCTGACATGCTTCCCCTTGAATTTGCATGCCTGGGAAATCCAGGCCAGACTGCTAATCCAACATGCTCATGGATGATACTTCCACATTTTAACATTCCTGTTTATTTTCATTTCTTTGATTTTTATTTTTGCATTTTGTTGTTTTTCCATGTTATTGTGTATATGCATCTAATCCATCTTTAATTATCCGAGGATCAAACTGAGCAGCAGTGTGTGGTAAACAGAAGGTTCAGGTGCTGACAAGAATCTGTGCTGGGGACACTGCTCGCTCTTCCATGATGGAAGTAACCCCTCACGTGGGTATGGAACTTTCCAATTTATAAAGTGCTCCTGGAATTTTCATTACTACCTGTGAAGTGGGTAGGGAAGGTCTTTGCTCATTTTCAGATGTAAATACTGGGGTCTGGGGCATCATGTGATTTGCTGCATGTTTAGGAACCAGCTTAAATGGGGAAATTTGCCAGCCAAGGTTTAGCAAGAGGAGGTGCACAGTGCCCTATTCCCTCATTATCCCTCAGAGAGGTAAGCTGAGGCCAGCACAATACTGATGCCATGCAGTAGTAACCTGGGGGTGAGACACTGTCCTGCTGATGCTCTCTCTTCTTATGGGATAGGTGTAAGAACAAGCTTTTGTAGGTAGTCACCATATTGAGCTCAGGAAAAAAGGCCAATAGGTCTCATCCATTTAAGGAAGTGCTGGGAAATGTCAGCTGTTTGGCACCTGAAAATCCTGGATCCCCCCAGCTGTTTGAAGCCAAGTTCAGTACAGTACTGGAGCCCAAGCCCCTGGGAAAATGGGTGCCATCAGGCCCATGTAGCTCATTGAAGGGTAACACACAGAACACGCTATGTCAGTTATTAGATAATCCTATTGTCTCCACATATGGCTAATAATAGGGTTACAGAGCCTGGACTGGAAGCTAGACCTTCTGACCTCAAAGCTAGAATTCTCTCCATTATCACATTAGTTTAGTTATAGGGCTGGGGATATGAAAGCATCAAAAGCAGTACCCCCTGTGGAGTTTCTCAGGACAGAAATAATGGCTTTCTTTGTTTTGCTCATTGCCTTAATCTTTTATTAGATTTGTTGACCCCGTATTTCTTCTCCCCTCCATTCCTGATGACTCTATTGTGAGTGTCTATAGGGCAGTGTCTATGTTCTATTAAGTTTAGTAGCCTGCAGAGTTTACTTTAGTTTATGGTACACAGTAGACACTTAAGAAAAAAATTATTTAGCATATGAATTAAACTCCCTGTTAACTTTTTAAAATGAATGTCTTGGTATGCTTAAATTTCATTTGTGTGTCCAGTTTCTCATTGATCTGTTACAAAGCACCAAATTGGATATATCTTATTGATGACTAAAGCCTATTGAGACGCCCTTCCAATTATCTCAGGAAGTTATTCTCTTCTCTATATTCCCTCTTGCTTCAGACCTCATCATCTTTCATTTGAAATATTATATTATTATCTACAGTCTTCTTATTGGTTTATCTCTCTCCTGTTCCAACTGGTCCCATCTTCTACCTTGTATTCCTTTCTAATGGCCTTCCTGTCAGATCCTATAGACATCTGAAGAAGTCTTCACATTCATTCTTCAAGACTCAACAATCAAAGCACCTTGTTGTACACCATACTTACCAGTGATTTTCTAGGTCATCTCCTGAGAGGAGTTGTGGGCTTTTGTTTTTGCTTCTGGATGTCTGCTGTAAAATGGGTCATATTCTCTGCAATTTATTGATGATCATCAGTTGTAATGGCATTTGGATCATTCAAAATAAATTGACTTCCAGGCAAGAAACCTGAGAAAGAACTTGTAGGGTTCAGGGCAAGAGCATAGGGTTACTATGGCATTAGAGTTACAAAATAAAACAGTAGTCTGGAGCAGGCCACTTTGTCCCTCACTACTTAGCAGAGGATTCTGGTACATATGTTCTTTCTCAGGTATGCTCAGAGAAATGAATCTTCTTATGGTTAGTTATATCATTGTTAGCAAAGAGCCGCTGTGTTGTCTTTCCCAGGATGTTTGCATTTTAGTATCATCCCTCACTGTGGAAAGAAAGGCTTTGGTGGCTACTCATAAAATAACTGCAAAGAGTCAGTGAGCAAGTGTGGAAGTTTATATGGAAAGCCACAGTTTTTCCTTTGGTTGTCCATCATTTGTTGGAGAGTAAATTAATAAACACCTCTAATATTCATTCCTCCTTTTTATGCCTGCTGAGTTCTATGTGAATCTTCAGTACACATCTAGTTGGGCCAGTCTAAGGGTGTAAATGTAATGTACAATCACGGTTTCAGAGACGGAAAGATTTTAGAGATGTCTCTTCTGTGATAAATTTTACCTTGTCTATTCACATTAGTTGCAGGGCTTTGAAGCTTTTTGTCAAAAACAGTTGTGAAGCTATGTCTAGGCACTGCAGCCAAGATGTCATTGTCTGCCAGGGTCATAGGTGCAAAGCACATGTGCTGTTTCTTATACAACTTCTTTCAGTACAGGAAGCGCTTATTTAAACAGATGGTGCTCCTACCACTTTCTTAACACAGTCATGGGTCAAGGCTCTCTATTTTATAACATGAGTTTGTAGCACTGAATATTGACAAAATATGTGTCATTGTCAAACTCCCCAAGATGGGAACATACTAAATAAAATCTGAGTAAGGATTAAGAGGGAAGTTGGAGTCATTTGGTGTTTATAGGTTGCTCAACCTGGTAGAGGATTGAGTACTGTATTCCTAATACAAATTACAGAATTGTGATCAAGGTTAAATTTAATTCCACGCCTCCTATACCAACTATATATCCATGTCTTTCAGAAACAGAGCATCTATTACAGTCTAGAATGATTTTTCCAAATGGTTTTCTTGAGGGTACATAGGGAGCCATAATGGTGACTTTTGCTCTGGATTAAATTCTCATCTGTTAGGTAACGTTGAAATTAATAATAAAGAGCCTTGGGGAAAAAAAAAATATCTGACCATAACCTCTTAGAGTTCGTAACAGTGAAGGAAAAGAAAATAGGGCACAGAACCATACATACAGGAGAGTTCACAAAAGCAAGTTTAAAAATAAAAGTCCAAAGAAAAACATAGTAATAAATCTGTGGCTGAGGCTGTGGGTTTAGAATACCAACGTTTGGACTGTGTTGCTGCGAAGACTTTGAATGGGGGACTATGGGGTAGACATTCTCTGATGAGCTTCTAAGGCATGTACAGAACATGGAAGAAGGTGCTCTTGGTTCTTTTCTACCAAGACTCAGGGTATATTTTAAAGTTTTATTTAATTCCAGTTACCATTTCAGAATGACCTGCTTCATTATATACACAGTTTCTGCTTTGGTACATATAAATGGCTATAAATATTTACCTTCATCTTTTTCCATTTATATATTTTTCCCTCTAAAAATCATATTTGTGCACTTACGCCAGTGTTTCTTAATCTTTATTTTTTTTTATTAATGTCCCCTAAAGAACTTTTTTAAAACGCTTTTTTCTAATCACCTTCTACATAAAATGTTAATACCACATTTATACTGTATATATATTTGTGCACCATGGTCTTTTGGAAGGCGATGTACCAATGTAATATCTAAGATGTTTTGCTCCCCCCTTCCAGGAACTAATATTTGCTCCCCTGAGAATGCATGGTTTATGCCACAACTGTTTCCTTCTATAGAGAGCATAGAGATTTGAGCTTTATTCTTGGCATTTTTTTTCTTTCCTTTAACATTTTGTTTTATAACTCCCTTGTCTAGATAAGAGAATATACCTACATGTGCTCCTTTTTCAGTCAGTTGCAGATGCATCCCTTGCTTTGTAGGATCCTGTGGTTCTTTGAACATAAACCATGATGCCATCTGCATAACTATGAAATTCCTTTGCTCTTCTTTTAAAAACATAAATGTAAAATGAGGGAAAAAATACTATGACGTGGCTTCTTTTGTTCTTTGAGTTTTCTTCTCAAGACTTAAGTCTTAGAGATACAGCTGAGGTTGCTTTATTTTTCTGACGATGACAATTACTTAGCTGTGTTTCCACAAATGCTGGTGAGTTCATTCTTGGCAGATACTTCATACCACCTCAGGTGTATGCTCTAGTAAGACAAGGACTCCCATGGGATACTATATCAGCTTTGCATGATTTCTTTCATTTTCTCCAAGAGACAATTTTTTTTTTCCCACTGTACAGCTTTGTGCTTATTTCGTTAAAGCCGCGGTTGTGTATCAGGATAAGTGAGATTATTCTTCATTAACAAAACACCCTCCAAAATCTCAGTGCCATCATGTCCAATATTGCTGGTTACATACGAAAGGGAAAGAAAGCTCAAGAAGGTCTCACTTTTAGCACAGAAGTAGTACTTATAATTTCCATTACCAACCCAATAGCCACAACTAGTCATATGGCTCCATCCAACTGTAACAAAGGAGGAAATGCAACCTTAGTGTGCACTGAAAGAAGAGGGACTCAGATCTCGGTGAGCAGAACTAATGAGGATTCTCGGCTAGTACTAGGATTTTCTCTATGTTTTTTTTTTTCTCTTCCATAAATAGATAGGTGCTCACTCTTCAGTATTTGTAGATTATTTATAATTATCCCATAACACACAGCCTCTCTTTCTTTCTTTGCTCCTGAATCACAGTCATTTTTTTTTTTTCATCAACTGTTGGCTCCTTGATTTTAGTTTCTCTCTGCCTCTTCATAATCTTTATTTCTGCCTTGTTTGTTTGTTTTTGTGAATTTAAACTTGATTTTCTGGCTAGGCTGATGTATTTCTAGTCCGTGTTGGTACACACTCTTGTAAGGTAAGCTAGTTTATGGAGAGAAGTGCCTCAAGACCTTTGGTTTCTCCCGCAGGGAGATCTGTAGCATACATTCTTAGGGAAACTAAAAGCCTTCAAGTATATGAAATGAATCTCATGGTACCCATCATTTCTATGTGAACTGCGATTCTTTTTGCTGTCTCCACTTGGAAACTGCTCATTTTCTAGCCCATTCTTATAGGTTTCATAAGATTTCCCCTCCCCAGAGCTGTACCCACTGCTTACACCATCATCAAGAGAATGCTCAGTTCTTCTTTGATAGAAATTTCTCTTCCTGTCTCAGGGCCTCCAGTGTGAAAAAGGAGATAAGATGATAAATTAATTGCTAATGGGACAGAACAAAAGGAAGATTTGACAGTCGCCTCTTTCATACCTTTAGATGGGTCAGAAAAGCATAATAGTACTTCTGACTCAGAAGCTAAAGCCGAGATTCAAAAAAGAGTACCGGGGCCTTAGATAACTTTTTGACACCTCGATGATATTGTCGCCTCTGCATTTCTCTTGAAATTGATTATCTCAAATGCCATGGGCAGACTTTGGAATCTTTTCTCTTGAGCTGCATTAGGGTGAAAAACATTTATCCTTCTCTAATGCTTAAAAGAAACTTTCGTTATGTATTCTATAAGTTTGAAATGTGTTTTCCATTATTCACCACATGAGCTCAGATTTGTAAAGAAACATAGAAACCAAAGACCTAATTTACTCTTTGTTCTGCTTTGTGGAAAACAAAGCAGAAAAGGATAATAGCCAAGGTCTGGTGGCTTCAGCTGAAATCAATCGGGGTTTCAGATTCTGGATTGCGTGTGAATGGCATAAGCCTTGGTATCACTGAAATGCACCTCTATTTCATTTTTATAGTTATGTGCAAAAACATCCCCAAGTCCAGATAAAGGAACAAGA
This sequence comes from Panthera uncia, assembly GCF_023721935.1. NCBI lineage: Eukaryota > Metazoa > Chordata > Mammalia > Carnivora > Felidae > Panthera > Panthera uncia. The sequence continues at coordinate 93,469,962 of NW_026057578.1, forward strand.
TAAGATATGTTGTCTGTCTGTCTCTTTGTTTCTAAGGTTTGGCTGTGCTTTCTTCCTTATTGCCTTTCTTTCCACTTTACTTTTCTATTCCTTCTCTCCCCTCTTTCTTCTTTTTCACTCTGTGCTTTTCAGATTAGGTGTTTGGATGACCTCCTTCTCATTAGAGACAACCAGTGGAATTCATTACACAGAGCATGGTTCCCTAAGGCAGAGTATAGAGCCACTAAGTATAACCTCTCTGGGACAGGAGGGGGCCTGCCTTTCTTCCCCTGACACAGACATGTTCAGTCCACACTCAGCTGATAGGCTAATATAAAGTCCCCTTTAGGGGCGCCTGGGTGGCTCAGTCAGTTAAGCATCCGACTTCGGCTCAGGTCATGATCTCATGGTCCATGGGTTCGAGCCCCGTGTCGGGCTCTGTGCTGACAGCTCAGAGCCTGGAGCCTGCTTCAGATTCTGTGTCTCCCTCTGTCTCTGACCCTCCCCCGTTCATGCTCTGTCTCTCTCTGTCTCAAAAATAAAGAAAACATTAAAATTAAAAAAAAAATAAAGTCCCCTTTGGCCACTTCATACCATGAATATCTGGGCAACATTAGAATATTTTCTCAGATCAGAAGCAGAGAGAGTGGACGATCACAGGAAGGTGTTAGACACCTGTTTGAAAGATGCCATTTAGGTAAAAACAGAACTATGTGACCTAAACACAGACTTGGTTCCCATTACTATTTTGTCTTGATTGTACACTTGTGGTAAGGGCAGGGTGGCTCTCTGCAGTGAACTGCCTGCTTGCCTCACCCTCCAAAGCTCTGCCCCTTCCTATGAAAGCTACCCCTCTGGCCCTAACAGCTCCTTAACTATGTCCACGATTAACTCCGGCTGACAGGAGTAGGTCATTTGTCACACACGGCTGAGCAAGTCGCGGGCCCTGAGTGAACATCAGCTTTTCTTTCTCAGGGACGTGGGAACTTTTTTAGTGTGAAGTAAAAGCTGAGAAATATTCATCTTTAATGAAGAGCTTGTTTATACTCTCAGAAAGTAGAATTAACCATTTTTAGTTCCGATCATGCATGTTTTGTTCCCTCTGCAGTCTTTGGAAGTTACCTGCCAAGGACAGAATTTGGTCTCAAGTGAGCAAGAAATACAGACAAATTAGGTGCCAGATTCCACTTGTCTAAAAATGGTAAATTAATAGTCCTTACCTAATGGTGTTCTTTTTACTTGAGTTAAGGCATAACTGAAATTTTCTCTTCCATGTCAAAGCAGAAAGGATTCTTACTTCTTTGCTTTGTCCCTCTCATGGGGGGGTATGCTGAGTTTTGTTTTCAGTAGAAAACCCCTAAGTTCCACTTGCTCTCTTTCTGTCACCCCAGCCCCTTCCCAGAAAACAATCCTCCCTTTAGTCTGAAATTAAAAAGGAAAACCACTTGGTGCTGCTCAGGATGGTAAAGGGAGATGGATGGGAACATTTGTTTCTGACCTTCAGCAAAAGAATTCTGTTGGTTAGGCACTATAAATTTGTTTTCTGCGAATGGGAGAGCATAAATGTGCTCTATCAGGATGGAAAAAGCATTTGCACCCAAAACGTGAAACACGCAAAATAAATCGATCAAATTAATTTCTAGCTGTCAGCCCTGGAGGCTCATTTCCCATCAGCCACATCAGGAGGCAAAGGAGCAGTTAACTTGTAATGATTGGGAAAGGTGGGGACCACCGATGCATTTGCTCATTAGTGATGGCAAAGGATGCTTTCTTTCACATTCCTGAATTTGCTTTGTCTGTGATCAAAGTCCTCCACTGCTGCCAGGTGAGTGGGTAAGATGTCCTGAGGCCCACCTGCTTTCTGGCCTGCCACCTCAGTCTTTGGAATTGTCTGTAGGAGTTATCCCTTTGAGTTAAAGAATGACAGGATCACTCACACACCTATTCATTCTCTAACTGCTCAGTCACCAGGTAAAGAAAAGACTCCTAGGGGATGGGTAAAGCCAGTTAAGTTTTGTTGAGAAAATTTCTAAAGCTGAGGGTGGCATTGGGGAATTATGCCACAAAAGGGTGCTCAGGTTAAACCTTGGGCCATATAACCCCAAATCATTCATAACACTGAAAGTTTTATGTGTTGCATTAACACTGAGTCACTTTCTGGACAATATTTGGTTTACTCTTCTTGCCTAAAATTGATTCTGGATAGCTACTTTACTGATTCGGGTAACTGAACTATTTTATGATCAGTGTGTATTGCAAAATTTGGCCATCTGTATGGATCATAGTGACCAGATATTTGCCAGAATTCATTTCCGTAAAGTAGATTATTTGTAGGGATTACAGGTAAAATACCTTCAGGTGACGGATAGTCAACGAGTGAATTGGTTCTAAAGCAAGGTATTAGAGAATGGTTGAGACAGTGGGGCTAAAAGTGATACACTTCACTTAAAGCTATTGGTATTTAAAGCAAATTTCTCACCTGTGGTTTTATAGTGTAAGACTCCAGTGGATAATTGTAGTGACTCTTGAAGAATGTCTTGTATATTTAGTTTAATGATGAGATATTATGTAGTTAAAAGTAGAGTGAGTTGGTGATCTCTTGGTAAGTATGGACTGTCATGATGGAATAATTGGATCAATCTGGACTTAAGATTTTGTAACATCATTTGCCCAATCTGTCAAGTTTTCCCCCTCTTCCTACACCCACAGAAGCACAGATTTTGGTTATGACACAAGGAAGTCTCCAACTGTCCAAGAACATTCCATGCCCTTCTTGTCTTTGTGCATAGAGGATAATAACCCTGCCCTAACACACACACACACACACACACACACACACACACACACACACACACTGAATATTGAGCATATATATATTTTTAATATTTTGTTTGTAAGTAATCTCCACACTCAATGTGGGGCTTGAACTCACAAGATCAAGAGTTGCATGTTCAACCAACTGATCCAGTCAGGCACCCTAAATATTGGTTATATTGAAATATATGGAAGCTATTCCCAATTGAGTATCTGCCTAAACCTGGGATTCAGTTGGTTCTATTTCCTGCTTGTAATTACTCCTCAGCCTTTAGAAGGTCTATAGGGCCAAGCCTTTTTTTTTCTATTGTTGGTAATACTAATAACAGTAGTCATTATCTGGAGTGGAATATTTTGATCAATCATAAAAACACAGTGGATTTTTTTAATTGGATTCTTAAATATCCCTGCCTTGACTATCAATGTGAGTAAATGCCATTTAATTTCAGGAAAAGTTTGGTTTCTGAAATTGAATCTGTAAGCATCTTTTTGTTGATTAAAAAACTCAAAGCTTATTGCAACCATATTTGTTCCTGTTTGGCCTTAGTTCTCAAGACACTAAATATGAAATTGGTATCCAGTATAGGTGATAGACTTAATTTTGAACTTATTCACCCTGGTTATTGTTTATTCCTGGCACTGGATAATTGAGAGAGTAAGATAATTTACTTACTAGTATACATAGGAATTTGTTTTTTCTCTTGAACCCATAAGCATCATTTGTTGTCACATAGAAGAGAGAAGGGAACTCAAAATTAGTAGGTTCTAATGGGGCAGGGGAAAATATGAAAGAAATACCCAAAGGTTGATTTGAGGAGGGATTATACAAAATAGCAGTGTGTATGTGTGCACTTTATAAGATTTATAAAATAGGAGAGCACCTGAGATGGAAAAGAATGTGTGGCTGAGAAGGCTAAGGAAAAGACAACAAATTAGCATTGGCAAGTCCTAGAGATAACTTTTTGAACACTACCATGCATCATGCTTTGTGCTGATGAAACAGTGAAAGAAAAAAGAATAAACCCATTGCCAAATACATACTGAAAGAGTAGCAAGATCATTAGATTAGTAGTTGGGGTGCCTGCTTTTGAGTCCTGGCTTGGTCACTAACTAATAGAGCAACTTTGAGAAAATCACACTCTCTGTAGGACTCTATTTCTTCATCTTAACACAAGAGGAAGGGATTAGATGCTCTCTAAATCTCCTTCTAGCTTTAACATTATGAGTCATTTATAAAGTGCTTCCATATTGCACAAGTATTGGGAACAGCATTGTCACTCCCCAGCATGTGGCCTGACCACAGCTCTGAGCTATAGATAATAATAGGTTGGAACTGATCTCTTGACCTGGTCTGTTCTGACCTCCTCTGGATTCTGTGTCCCAGAAATTTTTATACGTATTCAAAGGGTGACATGTCTGTTTGGTAATGTTTCCTTTAAATTGTAGGAAACAACTACATGCTGGTATATTTCCTGTCCTGCTGAAATAGCACAGTAGTCCCATAGCACAGTAGTCTCAGAATAGCTCTTATGGATTTATCGAAATAACTGAGTCTCAAAAGGCCCAGCTGCTCATCAGACCAGAGACATAAAAGGACAGGTGACACCCAGGAAACCATCCTATGGAATAACACATAGTGTACCACTCTGGAATACTGGCCATGTCTTCCACTGGCCACATTCTCTCTAGGGTGGAGTCTCATTATTGATCCATTATTGCTTAGAAGCCCTTTCCCTTTCACCCCACATAGGAGGACCATCTCCTGTGTTTCCCTGATTCCCTCATTCCTCCTCTACCAGCAATGCTAATGAGATAGAAATTCCAACTGTCACTTTCCAAATTGAGGTGTAAAACCAAGAGGTGTGTTTTTCTGAGTAGCTGGCTGAAAGCTAGTTAGCAAACTCTCAATACCCTCACCCACTCTGGAGGTATAAAGGGATGCACACATAGGGCTGTTGGTATGCTGTGTCAGTCCCTAACTTCAGTAAAGAGAAATGGGCCCTTACAAAGGCACTGGAAAGCTCGATAAATCCTGCATATGCCAGTGGCGAACACAGGTGATTGAGGTCTCATCAAGTTGGGAGACTCTAAAGAGTGGGAATCAGTCTGCAGCAGCTTCCACAGCAGCAAAGCAATAAAATGTTGGTTGCACTGGAACTGGCCTAGACTCCCAGAGTTTGTCCATGAAAAGGATTGGTATTTCCTGTGGGTTTGAGATTTGGTGTGGAGTGATCCAAGGTCCTATTCAAGATGGCCACTTGGAGAGGAAATAAAACTCAGAGAGAAAACAGCAAGTATTCTAGATTCCTGAAGACTGAAGCTGGGGTAAAGGGCCAGTGTGGAGAAGCTGCATTAACTACCTCAGCAAACGAAGCCACAATGACAGAGCCATTGTGAACACCTGCCAAACCCAGACAGAACTTGTGTTGGGGCAGCATCACTGTGTGGTGAGCAAAGGCTTTCTAGCTTCTCTCATCACCTGCCCCACCCTGGAGCCCTTGAAAATTCTTAACAAGTTGGGGGAGCAGGAGCTGAAGCTGCCAAGTGAGGGACCAAAAGAGAAACTAAAAAGTGCCTCCTGATACTTATTATGGTACCATCAGGGGAAGGAAAAGAACTTTAAATAAAGTTTAAGCTTTAACTTTTACACAGAATTGTATTCGGTAGGCAGACTAATACCCCCACCCTACAAAGATGACTACATCTAATCCCTGGCACCTGTGAACACGTTACCTTCCATGGCAAAGGGCAATTGAGGTTGTGGATGGAAAAAAGGTTGTTAATTAGTTGACTCTAAAATAAGGAGATTATCCTGGAAATTCCAGGTGGGCCCAATGTAATCACAAGCGTCCTTTGCAGTGAAAGAGGGAGGCAGGAAAGTCAGAGTCAGAGTGATGGTGACTTGACCGGATGGTGCTCGTTCTGAAGATGGAAAGGAACCATGAACCAGTCGGAAGCACACAGCCTCTAGAGGATAGAGAAGGTAAGGAAGTGGATTCTCCCTTGGAACCTCTGGAGAAGAACACAGCTTTGCTGACTGCTTGATTGGAGCCCAGTGAGACCCACTGCAGACTTCCGACCTTCAGAAATATAAGATGATAAATTTGTGCTGTTTTAAGCCACTAATTTTGTGGTAATTTGTTACAGCAGCTATAGGAAAGTAATACACTGAATAACTGAATAACTGAATTGTGACTGTATTACTTCAGAATGGCTAGAAAAGTCATGGAGAGGGAAAAAATAGCCCTAGGCAATAAATTAAATGAAGAGAGAAAAAAACAAAAAGTAAAGTTGCTTTAAAAATATATGCCCCGATAAAAAACAGACACATAGACCAATGGAATAGAATAGAAACCCCAGAACTAGACCCACAAACGTATGGCCAACTCATCTTTGACAAAGCAGGAAAGAACATCCAATGGAAAAAAGACAGTCTCTTTAACAAATGGTGCTGGGAGAACTGGACAGCAACATGCAGAAGGTTGAAACTAGACCACTTTCTCACACCATTCACAAAAATAAACTCAAAATGGATAAAGGACCTGAATGTGAGACAGGAAACCATCAAAACCTTAGAGGAGAAAGCAGGAAAAGACCTCTCTGACCTCAGCCGTAGCAATCTCTTACTCGGCACATCCCCAAAGGCAAGGGAATTAAAAGCAAAAGTGAATTACTGGGACCTTATGAAGATAAAAAGCTTCTGCACAGCAAAGGAAACAACCAACAAAACTAAAAGGCAACCAACGGAATGGGAAAAGATATTTGCAAATGACACATCGGACAAAGGGCTAGTATCCAAAATCTATAAAGAGCTCATCAAACTCCACACCCGAAAAACAAATAACCCAGTGAAGAAATGGGCAGAAAACATGAATAGACACTTCTCTAAAGAAGACATCCGGATGGCCAACAGGCACATGAAAAGATGTTCAACGTCGCTCCTCATCAGGGAAATACAAATCAAAACCACACTCAGATACCACCTCACGCCAGTCAGAGTGGCCAAAATGAAGAAATCAGGAGACTATAGATGCTGGAGAGGATGTGGAGAAACAGGAACCCTCTTGCACTGTTGGTGGGAATGCAAATTGGTGCAGCCGCTCTGGAAAGCAGTGTGGAGGTTCCTCAGAAAATTAAAAATAGACCTACCCTATGACCCAGCAATAGCACTGCTAGGAATTTATCCAAGGGATACAGGAGTACTGATGCATAGGGGCACCTGTACCCCAATGTTTATAGCGGCACTCTCAACAATAGCCAAATTATGGAAAGAGCCTAAATGTCCATCAACTGATGAGTGGATAAAGAAATTGTGGTTTATATACACAATGGAATACTACGTGGCAATGAGAAAAAAATGAAATATGGCCTTTTGTAGCAACATGGATGGAACTCGAGAGTGTGATGCTAAGTGAAATAAGCCATACAGAGAAAGACAGATACCATATGGTTTCACTCTTATGTGGATCCTGAGAAACATAACAGAAACCCATGGGGGAGGGGAAGGAAAAAAAAAAAAAAGAGGTTAGAGTGGGAGAGAGCCAAAGCATAAGAGACTGTTAAAAACTGAGAACAAACTGAGGGTTGATGGGGGGTGGGAGGGAGGGCAGGGTGGGTGATGGGTATTGAGGAGGGAACCTTTTGGGATGAGCTCTGGGTGTTGTATGGAAACCAATTTGACAGTAAATTTCATATATTAAAAAAAAAAAAATATATGCCCCGAGACTTGATTGTTTGCCATAACAATTACATTACTAAATTGTGTTATCTGTTGATCTTTCTGGAAGTTCCCTACAAGGCAGACCTGGAACCTGGGTCCTGTGTTGCTGTCACGTGAGTCGGTCATGCATTCTCTGGGTCTGAATGGAGATAACGTCTGAAGTCCAAATCCAGATATATTTTGAAGGGCTTCCCTCAGTTGCAGAAATAGTTCCAGTCAGGGTGATGGGTTGTTAATATGAGCCTCTGCTGCTTTGCAAGCGTCCTTGAAACACCGTGCTAAACAGGCAGGTCTCAACAAAGGCTGTATTCTCTTGTGGCAAGAGGATTGAGCTGAGTGGATGTAGTGAGGGATGAAGCTGGAGATCCAGTTTGGGGTCAGCTTGGAGAGCTTCAGATAATAGAGGGTATAGGTTGCATTTTTATCTCAGTAATCAGAGTGAGAGTTGGTCAAGATTTGAACTAGGGCAGTGGCAAAGGGATTAGGAAGGAAGCCGACTGCAGACAGTTTGCAGTTAGAGGTGACAGCATTGGTGTTGAAACTGAGTAAGACTCTAGTGTTCTATCCCGTGTAATTAAGAGACTGGACATGTCGTTACTGAAACTGAGCAGGAGAAAATGGGAGGGGAGCATAATTTTTGGTGGAATCATACGTTTGAGGTGAGTGTGGGCTACCTTTTTGGAGCAATCTGACCAACTCCGAAAACTCCATCAAGAGTGTAAGGAGGAATTCAGAGATTGGGATGACGATTTGGGTATTTTTAATTCAAAATGAAAATAGTCATGAAATGATGATGAAAGATCATGGGAGTGAATGAGATCGTCTAAGAGTGTTGAGAATCATCTAGATACCATACCTGTGCAGTAGCAGGAAGAGCTTTTTAATGGAAAAAAAAAACACATTTATAGCAATCTTGAACATCTCAAGCAGGCTGAATGGGAGAGCAGAATTGAGAGAAATTGGTGAGTAGAAATGAAAGCTGAGGTGTAAACGTGACAAAGGCTGAGTAAATATTAGGTTGGTCCCAGTGAGTGGAGAGAGGCAACTTTTAACAGAATCAAAAAGGATGTATAAATCTGAGCTGTAAATGGAGAGGAGAGACTCTGTGAATGACTGGAGCATGGGAAAGGGAAGCAAAAGGAGGAAAATGTCAGTGATTTGGTGATAATGGCAGGCCTGTGTGAAGAGAAAGTTATAAGGTAGAAGATGAAGCAAGGAAGATAGGCTATGTCAATTCCTATTGCTGAAATTAAACTTAAATGACAGTATTTATGCCACAGCAGGGCTTTTTCTATTGCAGCTGTGAGAGTGTGAAGGGGCTAGCTAGGCTCCAAGGTGAGTTCCCCTCCCCTGTCAGGAGGAGCCAGTGGTGCAGAGACCTGCAGCCAGAAGCTTGCATGCGGGAGAATTTGGTATCTGTTGTATTCTCAACATATTTCATGCTAAGATTAATGTGTGTGTGTGGGGGGGTAGTGCAGTCCCTGCCTTTGAGAAGCAGATGATCTAATTGGGAAGGCAAGCTCTCCATGGAGAATAGTTTGAAAATAATCAAGTCTGAGACAATATTTTAAAAATCATATGGTAAGATTTCAGAGTCTCAGGAAGCTCACCGTTGCCTGTGTGGTGTTGGTCGGGGAAGACTTTGTGGATTTTATGGGCTTGAACTTGACTTCTGGCTAGGTAGAGAGAGAGGGAGGTAAGCAAAAGTATAGAATAGGGCCTTTTGATTTTGGCCCTCACAAGTTGCCAATCCCTTCCTATGTTGTCTCAGCTAGAAGTAGCTGCAGGTGGGGACTGCCAGCCTTCAGGAGGAGGGGGAACCACAGGGGAACTGCTGTGGAGAAGGAGTGCAGCACAGTGGGACAAGCACAGGTTTACGAGACAGACCATGGATTAGCCCCTGGTTCTGAATCTGACCAACTGGGTAATAATGGGAGATGTACTTGAACTTTGAGTTGTGATGTCCTCATCTGTAAAATAGGGGTCAGAAGAGGTACGTTTTGAAAATTGTGTCTTGTGCATTGGCCTCCAAGCACCTTGTTCTCCCATGTCTTGCGTCCATAGGTGCATGTTTCTTTCCATAAGAATCTGACTCTATAGGCCTGACCCTGCTCTGTCCCCTTCTCTTCCACTTTATCATCCAAACATTTGCCCAAGTGTTTTTCCCAAAACATCTGTCCAATCATCACTTACCTGCTTAAAGCTCTCACCATTGCCAACATGGAAAGTGAAAGTTCTACTATCTCTAGCGCTGACTTCTATCCCTGTTTGTATGACCTGCTGTCCTTTCCTATACACTCAGTTTTAATGGCCTGCTTCCAACTTCCAAATACCCTAGGCACTTTGGACCTGGCTCACATTATTTTTTTCTCCCTGGAATGCCCTTGCTGTGCTCCCATTCTCTAATTTTGACCTTACCTTCTCCTCCACCTTAAGATCTGCCATATGCCTGACTTTGGACTTGTATCATTGAAGCAACCCCTGGAAAACCCTGCCCCTACAAGCCCTCTCCCCTCCTCCACTCCAGCTGACATGACTTCTACTGCAGCACATTTTATATTTCACTGTATTTGCTCCTTTCTCCCCTGGCCTATCTGATGACATTGGAGGTTCTGTGAAGGCAGAGATGATGTTGCTTCCTTTTGCTGGACTTCATAGAGCCTACCATAGTGATTCATTATGTTGAGTGAGTGAATGAATGGAGCCAGAGCCAAGCAGTGTTCTCTCATTAACACCCTTTCTGGTGGTCCCTGGTTGGCCTGGGACAGAATTACACAGCTGGATTTTCTTTGAGGGCAACTTTTATCATCTTCTTTCTTTTTACTTAGAGAGTCATGAGACAGGGAGCTAGACAAAGATATGCTTTCAGGCTGAATTTTGCTTTGGAACCCCCACTTGGGAACCCTCTCCTGCCTGTCTTGGCAAGATGAGCTCAGTGCGCTCACAGAAGTGTCCTTGCCTGAGAGCTGGAAACCGGCAAGGCAGGTCCTCAAAGGCTTTGTTTGGGGACTGGATTGGTCAATGCCTTTTCCAATCTGAATGAACTGCATTCATGCTACCCCCTCATGTTTGTGAGGTAAGGGGGAAAATAATAACCTGGTCAAGTTAGGGCAATCTGAATCTGACAGCCCTCGTGTCTGGGTAAACCTCAGAAGCAAGACTGGCCTCAGAAAAGAAAGAAAGGAAAAAAAAAAAAAAAAAAAAAGACTTGTAGCAACTGGGCCTGACTTTGCAGTCTCTCTTCTCCAATCTGCTGTCTGCTGTCAATATCCAATTGCCTCCTTTGTGCTTTGTGTTCTCTCTCCTATTGTAGCCTGTTCCTTGGAAAGCATATTTCCTACTAAACGTTTTACTCTAGGGGGGCATTTATCTCCCTTACCATGTCAGCTCTTCCTAAATTCCTCTTAAGAAACTGACTTTAAGTTAAAGATGGGAGGCTACCTCGTTGGCTCTTCATTCTCTATGAAGACAATGACTGCCTTGCCCACTGGCAGGGTTACAGGAGGTGCAATAGTGCTGTATACAGTATTAATATTTTGTGTGTGTATATATTATATACACACACGGGGCCTGGAAACAGACTCTAGGTTCAAATCCTGGCTCTGCACTTACTAGGTTGTATGATCCAGGCAAGCTACTTACCCTATCTTACCTTGTGGTTTGTCATCTGTAAAGTGAAATAAATTACAGCCTGATTTTGAGGTTTGTGGTGAGTAATAAGTAAGCATCCTGTAGGGGTTTGGAGAATAAGCTTTGGAGTTAGTCTGGAGTTCAAACTTGACCTTTCTGCTTATTGTTGTATGACCTTGAGAAGCTACTGAACCACTTTGCCTGTATTTGCTCATCTATAATATGGGAATGATAATAACAGTACCTACCTCTCAGTGTTTTATATAAAGAGAAAATACACATGAAGCTTCCTAAGAAAGTGGACAATTAATGCATATTCCAACTCTTGTTATTTCAGTTGTTGTGAGCATTGAGTGAGAAAGTAATTCTGAAAGAGTCTTAAGCACCATACAAGTATCCAGGAATCCCTTGAATGTCAACTCCCCTAAGAATCCTGGAGATAAAGAACTACATGGACTTTTAGCCTCATCTTGTCACTTGTATAACATTAGGGGGGCAGGGAGCGGATAATAAAAGGTGGTCATTGTGTGTGCGCACATCTGCATTTCAGTGGAAAAACGAGCAATGACCCAGTTGGCTTCACCACCCTGAAGGCCCAGGAAAGTACTTTGAGTGTTACATCACAGGTTTTCACTCCCACCCAGAATATTCATGAATAATGATAGCAGTTAGGCATCTCTAATTAAAAGTGTTAAAAAAAAAAAACAACTCTCAAATGGCTTACTTCTATAGATAAAAAAGTGATGATTTGGATATATATATATATAATACATATATATTACATTCTATTATATATATATGTTTGTTTGTTTGTTTGTTTTCCCAAGAAAGCAGAACAGGTACAATGTTGGGGAAATTTCTGTTGGCTAGAGATTGGAAGATTGGGCAAGGTTGGGCCCCACTCTTATTTCTGATTTAGCAGGTCTGGGGGTGGGGGACTTTGAAAATGTACATTTCTAATGAATTCTCAGGTGATGCTGATACTAGCCATAGATTATATCAGTTTTATCTGAAATTTGCCTTATCTTAGGTACTACCTGAGGAATCTTTCAGAGGCAGGAATTGTCAGGCCCTTTGCAGACTTCGAGAATCAAAATCTCCTCTGGTGAAATGCTTAGTCCACATCTAAGAACAAGTATATCAGAATCTGTGAGAGTAGGTCCCAGGTATCAAATTTTTTGTTAATGCTTCTTGGGAGTTTTCAATGTGCATCCAAAGTTAAAAATGACAGAAATCGAGAGACCTGAATCCTGGCCTCTGTTTTATAGCAACTTAACTGCATGACCAAGGGAAAGTTTTCTAAGACCTTTAGAATAAATATTCTTTTTGGTAAAATTGATGGAGATGACGCACATGAGAAAGGGAATAAGAGTTTTTTTGGATAAATCAGTAATTTTCAACCTTAGTTTTACAATTTGAATCATCTAGGGGATTAAAAAATAAAAATCTTTTTTGTAAGCCCCACTCTAAAATCTCTGTGGTACAGCCTGGACATTGGAATTTTTTTTAATTCTAGATGATTCTAATATGCATCTAAGACTAGAACCATTGGATTAGAAGATCTCTAAAATCCTTTCTGAGTCATGCATCGTTATTCCTATATGAATTGGTCATTTTCTTCCTATAGCCAGTGTCAAATCACTTGCTAAAAAGAGCAGAGACTCAATTTTTGTGTCAAACATCTTCTATCAAGTCGCTTTTCCCATCATGCTTTAGTATTTACTGCCTTGTAGTAGCTCCCTTAATCATAAAACAGGAGTTAACCTTTTGTGGAACACTATTTGACACCTTGGTAACCATTATCCTTATGATGAAAGTTAGGCATCCTATCTATCTTATAGAGGAGGACATGCCAGCTTAACTCACTTGCCCACCTGGAAGAACTACCGAGTTTCACATCTGATTTTGGTTGCATTATGCCAATACTTTTTGAACTACAATGTGCCTGGGTGTGGGCTGTGATTCAGTAGGTCTAGGACAAACTCAAAATTCTGGTTTTCTAACTATACCCCCCACCCCCCGCCAGGGGATGGCTCTTCTACTTGCCTGTGGACAACGCTTTGAGTAGCAAAGCTCTTTCTTCCCCATATTGTATCACTCTCAAACAGTGAGTCAGAGTCCATGCCAAAGAATGGCATTTTTTGGCATTCTTATGGATCTTAAATGTCCTGGTACATACAAGGTGTACCCTCCACATGCAACATATTTATCCAAAAGAATGCTTTTTTCTTCAAAGTGGACACTTTGGGAGTTTTGCCCATATTCTAGAGATATTGCCTCCAACATGATTTTTGCACTGATTCTTTGTGAATTTTCTTTAAAATCTTGGACATATTCTTTGCAACATTCTTAAACTTAGCAGCTTTTAGTCCCTGAGGATATACTGGATCTTTAGAGGAGCTATATCTGGTGAAGTGATGAATGATGTAATAGGGTTTAGGTAAATAAATATAAAGGGATGAGGAATAAAAAGATCCTTGCCTTTGAAGAACATTTTCCCAAGCTCTTTTCTGGTATAAGCATAGACAGCTTCGTTGAACAGAGGCAAGGACATCTAGTACTGAAGCACTTGGAACAACTCATTTCCTGGTCTGTAAGCAGACAGACACCAGAAAAGTCTTCATATTTATAACTGTACCATACTCAAGGGGTTAGCAGACTTTTATTCAAAGTGCTAAATACTTTAGGCTTTAGGGGTCACATTGGGTCTTACATTATTCTTCTGTGTGTGTTTTATTGAAGTACAATTGGCATACAATGTTATCTTAGTTTCAGGTGTACAATATAGTGATTCAACAATTTTGCACATTACTCAGTGCTCACCATGATAAGTATAGTCACCATCTGTCACCATGCAATGTTATTACAATATTACTGACTCTCTTTCTTATTCTGTACTTTTCAACTGCATGACTTATTTATTTTATAACTGGAAGTTTCTACTTCTTAATTTCCTTCATCTATTTTATCCCCCACCCTATTTCCCCTCTGGAAACCACCAGTTCTCTGTATTTAAGTGTCTGTCTGTTCATTTGTTTTGTTTTTTAGATTCTACACCATACACGTGAAATCACACAGTAATTCTCTTTCTCTGGCTGACTTATTTCACTTAGCATAATACCCTCTAGGTCTGTCCATGTCATAAGTGGCAAGATATTCTTTTTTATGACTGAGTAATATTTCATCGTGTATGGGTATGTGTATGTATCACATCTTTATCCATTCATCTATGGATGCACCTTTAGGTTGCTTCCATATCTGGCTATTATAAATAATGTTGCAATGAACACAGAGTGCATACATAGTTTTGAATTAGTATTTTCATTTCTCTTTGGGTAAATACCCAGTAGTGGAATTACTGGATCCTGTGGTATTTCTATTTTTAGTTTTTTGAGGAACCTCCTGACTGTTTTCCAAAGTGGCTGCACCAATTTACATTCCCACCAACAGTGCATGAGGGTTCCCTTTTTTCTACATCCCCATCAAAACTTATTTCTTGTCTTCTTGATACCAGCCATTCTGACTGGGGTAAGGTGGTGTCTCATTGTTTTATTTGCATTTCTCTGATGATTAGTGATGTTGAATGTCTTTTAATGTGTCTGTTGGCCATCTTTATGTCTTTTTTAGAAAAATTTCCAAGTTCTCTGCCTCTTTTTAATCTAATTATTTGTTTGGTGTTGAGGTGTGTGCATTTAATGACCCTTTTAAAATCTAAAAACCATTCTTAGCTCGAAGATCATATGGAAACAAACCACTGGTTATATTTGGCTTATGGGCATAGTTTGTTGCTGCTATTTCATCAGTAAATAATGCCAACTAAAAAATATACATCTCTGTCTACATAATATTGTGTCATGAAATCATGGGTATGAAGCCATTTAAAAGTTAGAAATTTACTCAGACTTCAGAGAATGTTAAAATAATAATTGTAATTATAGCTTTCTTAGGTAAGAGCATTTATGTTGATGAAAACCCTCAAACATCTATATAACTCTCTTTCTCTCCCTTCCTCTATGTGCACACACAATATTATTGGTGTTCCCACAACAAGTGTCCTCGCTATACCTGGATCCCATGGGAAAAAATGCAAAGCTCATTCCAGGCAAAAGGCCACAGTTAAACAGCTAGCCTGGAGAGCACAAAGCTAAACAGAAACAAGATGTATAGAATTTCCTCATTCCTTGCCTCTCTCTGGGACTATTAGTCAGAATACCATCTTTAGCTTTATTTCACACAGCAAATTGAAAGGTCAGGCTGACTGGCCATTCACTCGGATGACTGATTCAGCTAGGAGGGAAAAAAAGTGACCCACTGAGGATGACAGCAAAATGGTTCTTTGTAGGAAGTTGCCAAGCCGAGGCACATTTGAAGGGCATTGTGGGGCTCAGCCTGTTCCTATGAGCATTGGTTATGAACATAATCATGGCTGGGGGTTGACATGAGCTTTTGCAGACACAGCTATTCCTTCCATCTAGACCTGGCCATGGTCTCTTGAGGGACTGCTGATGAAACCAGGATATATCTGGGGTCCAAATCGGGTGATGGTTCTGAAGTATGATGACCACATCTGTTGCCCAACAAGGTGGAAGTGGCTACTTGAAGGTCACCTAAGAAGAACAGGAGTTCCATGTGGCAGAGCCTGTTCTGACACAGCTCCCAGGTGATCTGGAGTAACTCTGCTGCTTACTCTCTGGCACAGCTCTTCTCTGATCTTTGAGCAGCATGGATGTGTGTCAGATTTCAGAGATGAGCAAGGCACTGGTACATTTGCACGCATCAGTAGGGGCTTGTGGCCCATTGAAGGAAGGCGCTGTGGAGCACTCAACAAGGGAGTTTCTAGCTTGGAAGAGATTTGTAAAAGCATCGGTTATCAATGAAATCAGGAGACTTTGGCTGGCTGTGTGTGTGTCTTGCAGAGAAGAGCTATAAAGACTATAGGTAAGGATGAAAGTGAGAGGGTGTCCCCTTGTAAAAAGATGTTAGTTAGCTAGGTAAAAGCACTCACGGGTATTAAGCAAAGGAGAACTTGTAGCAAGAACAATAGTATGAAAGAAGGTAAAGAGAGCAGAACTGGGATGAGAATGAACACATGTGTCAGGGTATTGGAGAGTCTGAGGGCTGCTACATGTGGTTGGCTTTGTTGACATTGTCTTATAAGCCTGCAATGCAGCAGACACTGACAGCTCTGTCCCTTCCCTGGTACCTGAGGGACCTGGACTACCATCTAGTCTGGGCATGGCAATGGGTGAGCTTGTCCCTAGGGGAAAGCCCTGGAAAAGGGGAGCTGTATTCTGTACTCACACAAGCTTAGAGACAGACCAAGGGGAGAACTGAAACTTGATAAGAGAATGGGGAGAAAATTTAAATAATAAGAGGTGTGAAATGAAGAAAGGAAAAGCTGGCAATCAAGTACAGATGAGATGGAGCAAGCAGGTTTGAGGGACCAAGCCTGGAAAGGTTCCAGGAGGCAATGAAAAGAAAGAATGTATGTATAGGTGCCTGAGGGCTGGAAATATATGGCT
Source organism: Panthera uncia (assembly GCF_023721935.1). Taxonomy (NCBI): domain Eukaryota; kingdom Metazoa; phylum Chordata; class Mammalia; order Carnivora; family Felidae; genus Panthera; species Panthera uncia. The sequence continues at coordinate 93,486,627 of NW_026057578.1, forward strand.
GTTAAGAGTTGGAGCTTCTTTGAAGGTCGTTTCTTCAGTTTCTTCCCTTGTGTGGCTCAGTACTGGAGTCCAGTTATCTCCCATACCCCACTGCTCTAGTCTACTTAGAGCCCTCTAACGCTATAATAAGACAGGTTTCCAGGAATCTTCCTCAGAACAATGCCCATTGCAGTGACCAGGCACAGGCTTTTGCCAAAGAGATATTGGGGGTCCAGTACCTTCTGTTAGCTATACTCTAGGTCTTTGTGTTGAGTTCACTGTGCAGACTGCTGAAGCCCAAGGGGTGGGTAGAGTGGGGGGGGGTAATGAAAGGCAAAGTGGATATCCAAGACGGATGCAAATTGACCATCTTGGCTAATTCAAAGAAACCCAAAGAATGGAGAGTGATCCTCCTGTTTCAGGAAAGGGTGGTTGAGGAGGCTATGCTGTGAGATAAGCCACATGGAATTATTGACTCTTACTTGCTTCTCTTGACTCTATTCACCAGCAAACCACTTGTGTAAATGCTTGGGGGCAGTGGACAACATCCTTGAGGTCCTTCCAGGTGTCCCACTACTGTCCCACTCTCAGCTCTCCTGTCTCCCCCCTATCCCTTTTTTTTTCTTTCTTTTGTCTCAAAACTTACTGTTAAGTAGATCTGGGAGGGGTACATGGTTTTGTAGGCTAAGAATGTGAGCCCCTCCCTGATCTACTTGATTTTCTTAATTGCACTTGTGTCATAAATATCATGCCTTTGCCATTTCCTGCTATGCAGATGCTTTGGCATATTTGGCAGGTCTAACAAAATTAGCTGGTTGATTCAGCCCAAGTTTTCATCTAAATCAGGAGTTTGCAATCTTCTTTTGTAAAGGTCTAGATAGGAAATATTCATGGCTTGTGTGTATGTGGACTCTGTTGTAAATACTCAACTCTGCCCTTATAGTAAAAAAGCAGTCATGGAGCATATATAAGTGAATGGGTAGGATGTGCTCCAATACTACTTGATTTACCAAAAGAGGTGATCAGAGAAAGGAAAGACAGAAGAAATTTTAGATAAATATTACAGAGCTTAAAGAAAGGTCATTGTCCTTACATATTTCTCCAACAGCTTGCACAGGGGCCCTGAAGTTTCTACAATGGACATTTTTCCTTAAATTCTTAAGGACCTGAACATCTTAATTGGGTTAAGGTGTTATAGTAGGAGGAATATATTAGAGAATATTATATTTTCTCTAGGAGGAGAAAATAATTACCTGAGTGGATAGTTACTTTGATTAATCAATAGCATCCTTTTCTTGGGTAAGCTGTGATAAGAGGGAATAGGCCTCATTTGAGGTGGGTACAGGTAGGGAAGAAGGTAGGAAAACATCCAGGATAGGGAAGCTGCCTTGGAACTACATTTAAATGAGAGGGGCATCCCTCCTTTGTTTTTTGTTTTTTTTTTTTAACATTTATTTATTTTTTGAGAGAGTGAGACAGAGCACAAGTGGAAAAGGGGCAGAGAGAGAAGGAGACACAGAATCTGAAGCAGGCTCCAGGCTCTGAGCAAGAGTTCAGCACAGAGCCTGACGTGGGGCTCAAACGCATGAACCGTGACATCATGACATGAGCTGAAGTCAGACACTTAACCGACTGAGCCACCCAGGCACCCCTTGGAACTACATTTATATCTGCTGTGTGAAAGATCTTGTACAGGGAGCTGTAGGGACCATAAAGATGAATAAAACACAACCATTCTAAAGAAGGTTAAATTTTAATTGAAGATGCATGATATCTGTATGTCTGCATATTTAATTCTGCATGTATGTAATTATCTAACCATCTGCACGTATCACAAGTCATGAATAAAACAATGGTATGTGGTAAGTCATCACTAGTGGTGCAGGCAGTAATCCTGAAGACATTCAGAAGAGTGATCTATTCGCTGGTGTGAATGGGAAGTCTTCAGAGACATGTGGACCATGAATTAAGCTTTGGCCAATTACTAACAATTTAACTGATGGAGGCATCTTCACCACTGCCCCCTATCCCCCCACCCCTCAAAAACAAAAAAACAAACAAACAAACAAACAAACAAACAAAAACCCTGAGGCATAAAGTAGAAGTAGGGACTTCTCTCTTTTCAAGTTGGAATTTTGTGCAAAGGGGGCTGAAGTCACACATTCAGTATTGGCTTGGATAGATTCCCTCTGCACTGTGGTTATGGCCTTGATTCCACACTTCACTTGTCATCTTAAAATGTATGACCAGGCTATACAGAGTAGATGCACTTGTTTATTCATCTAGATCTTTTGAAAAATTCGTGGGCTTCTGCTAAAAGTCTCCACTGCCAGAGATAGATCCTGGGGCTCTGGGCCCCCTGAGGGAGTCATCTTACATATATGAAGGTCAACATGTTCTATTCACTTGGAAATCAGTTAAGATTGCATTTATTACATGGGACTCTGAAAAACCAAATAACAGTGAAAATAATAATTCATTTCCTCAATGAAAGGATGGAGAAAACAGAATCCCAGGAGGCCTTCAGTAATTAAAATGACATTATATTCACTGCATGATTTTAGATACCATATTCTAAATCTCTCCTATCCTCTTCACATAGCCACACATTATTGATGAACAGGCATCAAGAAGGCATTAGGTTATATTTTATTGCATTATTTTAAGCCACTGAGGTTTTTATATATGAAAGGTATAGATTTATGCTGATGATTCAGCTATGAAGCAAGCACATCAATTTGTTCATGAATGTGAACTGGTGATTACCTCCATTAAAGTCAACAGGGCAGACTGATCACTTTAATTTGGGCAGAGGCATGCAAACAGCATTTTCAAGTGGTATATGTACCTAAGAACACAGACAAAAGTGCTGTTCTGTATCCCCAAGGAGCCCTAGGAATGCAGATTTGTGTTCTAATAGATTAGAAGCCTAGGCCAGGATACGAAGTGTGGTGGGGTTGGGAAGAAATCGCTGCCTAGCATCATGTGGCAGGATTTTGTACAAGTTTCATTTAGTATTAACTGCTCAATGCTGATTTGATAAGCTGCAAAAAGGATGGCACAGAGAACATCCACTTGTTCCCAATATCAGATCCTAGAACTTGGGGCCCTTCTAGCTATGACCAGGTTATGACAAGTTGAATAGTCCTCTGCTTTATACATATGGAGGGAACCTGGGGGATTTGGTAAATGAAAAAATTGGAATTGAGTATCTGTGATCCCAGCTATGTGCTAGGTGTAGTGAAGTCTTCTGTCCTACAAGAATTCACAGTCTCACTGAGAAAACATGATGTGGCTTTTTTTTTTTTTAATGTTTATTTATTTTTGAGAGAGAGAGAGAGTGCAAGTAGGGAGTGGCAGAGAGAGATGGGGACAAAGGATCTGAAGTGGGCTCTGTGTTGAAAGCAGAGACCCCAATGCGGGGCTTGAATTCACAAGCTGAGATCATGACCAGAGCGGAAGCCAGTAAAGTGACTTTTACCAGAGCGCAAGTTGGACGCTTAACCAACTGAGCCACCCAGGTGGCCAGTAAAGTGACTTTTTAAGCAATGCTGATTTATACTGGTAGAATATGACTGATTTGTAGAATGAAGGTTGGAAAGGTGTTCAGATGATGTGGTTATGGCTGAGAAGGCAAGAAGAAACAGTGTCAGAGTGTGGGATTTGATGCTAGTGACATTGGAGAATTAGCAATTCATTTGTTGTTAGGGGGCTTTCGGCAAGCATTATGGCCACATGTAAGCAAGTGCTGGAACAGTTTGCTTGACCCAGAAAGTCCACTTCTGACGGGAGCAAAAACTGGATGCGTAAAGACGTATGTATGCTACTTTGTTTTTGGTAAAAGCAAACACTGGAAACTCCTTTAAATAAATTCCCTTTTTAAAGGGAATTGACTTACCAAATAATGAAGCAAAAACATTCAAGAATCTTACTAATTATTAAAAAAATAATTACAGGTATATAGAGAATCTGGAAAATATTTGTGATATAAGCAGTGAGCAAGACGCAAGTGGAGATCGCGACTTTAATGAAATTATGCGTAATGAAAGGATAAATTGTATGATTGATCATATGTAAAGTAGACATCCCTTTATTTTCTATCACTGCCTCTGTTACTTCCTATGTAGTAATATTAACAATAAAAACTTAATTTTTTTTAATTTTTATTTGAGAGACAGAGCACACAGGAGAGTGGCAGAGGAAGAGAGAGAGAGAGACAGAGCGGGAGAGGGGGAGAATCTTAAGCAGGCTCCACATTCAATGTGAAGCCCACCTTGGGGCTCGATCCCACAACCTTGGGATCATGACCTGAGCCAAAATCAAGAGTTGGATGCTCAACCAAGTTGACTTAAGTACTCTAGTCATGTTTCATTTCAACCTTATTGCCACTTTTTTGTTACTTTATAGTTCTATTTTATAGTTGAGAAAATCGAGGCTTACAGAGGTAAAGTACCCTGCTCAGCAAGGAAGGACAAGAGTCAAGATACAAACCCCAAGCTGCCCAACTGCATAGCCCAAGATCCTGACCGTTGTATGATATTAAAAATTAAAATGTATAGAATAATCAAGAGTTCCAGATGCTTTAGAGGGGTCATTAAAGACAGGAGCATAAAAGTACTTCTTACTTCCTTCTGCCCCCCCCCCCCCCGCAGTGTTGTCTTGCTGTCCCCCAGCTGCCACCCTCTCCTTTGCCATTCTTCCCTGATCACATTATCCCTGCTGGCTGTGCCCTCTAACCTTCAGAACTTAAGTTACTAGCAGTGAAGTTGATAAACTCATCTCAGCCCGAAGCAGCTGCATTTTAAAAGGATTCCATGACATCTCAGCATGAAACAAACATGTTCTGGGACATCCAGACCTTTCAAGCTCTTCTCAAATCAAATTGTGAAGGTGGCCATGAAATATGCTCAGATGTCCATGTCTGTTGAAGTCCATCATCCTCTTAAGGTCAAATCCCTCTGTCTTAATATCAGCTCCTTCTGTCTTTCCTCTCACATTTCAGGCAAGGGTATCATCTTGTCTCTTCTTGAATTATAAAACCCCATCTGTAACATAAGAGGCATATTCTGTAGAAACCTACAAATTCTATACAAGCTAGGCACATATATTTTAATGCCGTTTGTGTGCTGATCTTATCAGTGTAGATAACTAAGTAAATCTTCAGACCGAGACCATAGCACCCTTCACTCCCCTGAGTGTTCTAGAGAACAACAGCTGGTGTGGAATTTGTGGCATCATCTCTTTATGGTTTTATATGGATAGGTGACTGTGGTGACTAGACATGCCATAAATTCCCTTTTAGTAGTAAATAAGTTCATTTTGTGCTCAAATTTACAATGATGAAGCAATATTAACATGAGGAACAAGCACTTTATAAACCTCCAAATTGCTATTCTACTTTATTTCAATAGTATGCTCTTCTTAAAACACCACAATGATACCTGAAGCTGTAAAAATTAATGAAATGATAAAGTGTTTTGGGGGTTGAATGCACTGAATATGTGCTGGTGTTTGGAGTTGAACAGAATTACGAATATTAAAAAATGTAATTTGGTTTCCAGAACTAGAAAAGAAGAAAATGTTCTCGTCTTTCTGATGCACCTCGTATCACTTTGGAGTTAAATGCCTAAATACTTTATTAGCAGAGGTTTTTAATGTTTAATTAAAGCTCAGCCTTCCAGGCATTTTGGCTTTACTTGTAAATGTTCAGACAAGTCTATGGCATTTTTGAGATGGAGCTACTTTGGGTAGTGATGTCTACACAAAACCAAATTTCACAGCCATGATGGGCTGTTTGGAGATTTGAACTGTGTGGGTTTTTGTTTTTTGTTTTGTTGTTTGGTAATGGAAAACATTGTGCATTTTAAATGATCACAGTATATTTTTGTGAGGGCTCTAAGCATTTATGATTTGTCAATTTTAACTCTGCCATCATCGTCTCTGGAATATCTGCTTCTGGCCAACTGTGTTTATTATTAAAAGGCTAGGGAGTGGATGCCAATGGTACAAATGCAGTTCAAGGAGCAAGTTACTTTCTTTTTGAAAAATTTTTAGTGGTGCCTGAGTGGCTCGGTCGGTTAAATGTCCAACTCTTGGTTTCAGCTGAGGTCGTGATCTCATGGTTTGTGAGTTCAGGCCCTGCATGGGTCTCCATGCTGCCAGTGCAGAGCCTGCTTGGAATTCTCTCTGTCCCTCTCTTTGCCCCTCCCCCACTTTCTCTCTATCTTTCTCAAAATATATAAATAAACTTAATTTTTTTTTAATTTTTTTAATTTATTTTTTGAGAGAGCAAGCAGGGGAGGGGCACCAAGAGAGGGAGACAGAATCCTAAGCAGGCTTCATGCTGTCAGTGCACAGCCCAATGAAGGACTTAAACTTAAGAACCATGAGATCATGACCTGAGGTGAAGTCAAGAGTTGGGTGCTCCCAAAGCTATCTACACATTCAATGCAATCCCAATCAAAGTTGCACCAGCATTCTTCTCAAAACTAGAACAAGCAATCCTAAAATTCATATGGAACCACAAAAGGCCCTGAATAGCCAAAGTAATTTTGAAGAAGACCAAAGCAGGAGACATCACAATCCCATACTTTAGCCTCTAATACAAAGCTGTAATCATCAAGACAGCATGGTATTGGCACAAAAACAGACACATAGACCAATGGAATAGAATAGAAACCCCAGAACTAGACCCACAAACGTATGGCCAACTCATCTTTGACAAAGCAGGAAAGAACATCCAATGGAAAAAAGACAGTCTCTTTAACAAATGGTGCTAGGAGAACTGGACAGCAACATGCAGAAGATTGAAACTAGACCACTTTCTCACACCATTCACAAAAATAAACTCAAAATGGATAAAGGACTTGAATGTGAGACAGGAAACCATCAAAACCCTAGAGGAGAAAGCAGGAAAAGACCTCTCTGACCTCAGCAGTAGCAATTTCTTACTCGACACATCCCCAAAGGCAAGGGAATTAAAAGCAAAAGTGAACTACTGGGACCTTATGAAGATAAAAACCTTCTGCACAGCAAAGGAAACAACCAACAAAACTAAAAGGCAACCAACGGAATGGGAAAAGATATTTGCAAATGACATATCGGACAAAGGGCAAAATCCAAAATCTAAGGAGCTCACCAAACTCCACACCCAAAAAACAAATAACCCAGTGAAGAAATGGGCAGAAAACATGAATAGACACTTCTCTAAAGAAGACATCCAGATGGCCAAAAGGCAGATGAAAAGATGCTCAACGTCGCTCCTTATCAGGGAAATACAAATCAAAACCACACTCAGATATCACCTCATGCCAGTCAGAGAGGCCAAAATGAACAAATCAGGAGACTATAGATGCTGGAGAGGATGTGGAGAAACGGGAACCCTCTTGCACTGTTGGTGGGAATGCAAATTGGTGCAGCCACTCTGGAAAACAGTGTGGAGGTCCCTCAAAAAATTAAAAATAGACCTACCCTATGACCCAGCAATAGCACTGCTAGGAATTTACCCAAGGGATACAGGAGTACTGATGCATAGGGGCACTTGTACCCCAATGTTTATAGCAGCACTCTCAACAATAGCCAAATTATGGAAAGAGCCTAAATGTTCATCAACTGATGAATGGATAAAGAAATTGTGGTTTATATACATAATGGAGTACTACGTGGCAATGAGAAAGAATGAAATATGGCCCTTTGTAGCAATATGGATGGAACTGGAGAGTGTTATGCTAAGTGAAATAAGCCATACAGAGAAAGACAGATACCATATGGTTTCACTCTTATGTGGTCCTGAGAAACTTAACAGAAATCCATGGGGAAGGGGAAGGAAAAAAAAAAAAGAGGTTGGAGTGGGAGAGAGGCAAAGCATAAGAGACTCTTAAAAACTGAGAACAAACTGAGGGTTGATGGGGGGTGGAAAGGAGGGGAGGGTGGGTGATGGGTATTGAGGAGGGCACCTTTTGGGATGAGCACTGGGTGTTGTATGGAAACCAATTTGACAATAAACTTCATATATTGAAAAAAAAAAAAAAAAGAGTTGGGTGGTTAACGGACTGAGCCACCCAGGCACTCTCAAGAAGCAAGTTACTTTCTTAAGGGAATCTGTATCACTTCCCCTTGCTGACTTCTTGTCTTTCTAATCTTGCTGGTGATATCATTGTTTGTTTCACCTGTTTACACAGTGTGCCTCCAGAAGAGCAAAATATCATAATCTTTGAGAATCCTGAAAATTATACTAATTAGGCAATCAGAAGAGAAGTGTTACAAGATGGATATCCTACCTCTCCATGATGTGCTGACTGATTCCCTCCCAGGACTACTGATCGTTCTTTTCTCTGAACTCCTAAGGCCCTTGTAGTTAGCAGCACACAATTTAGTGATGGCTGCTAAGCTTCCTCCTTTTCCTCAAGATAACTGGTTTTTGAGACACTAAGTCAAAGATAGAAGATTTGGCTCAGTCTTTTCAGCTTTGGCTTCCCCAAATTCATTGTTCTCAGAAGGTATAGAGGAGGGTTTCCTTTCCAAAGAGATTGTTGGGAATTTAGCATGGTTAGCTAAAGCAAGGAGCAATGCCATTTTTACTCATGATCTGGTTCCTTTCAGAAATCCCAAAGCAATCTAAATAACCCAACACCTAACCATAAATGATATGCTTTATTGTTTTCTAAGATTCCATGATGGCAGATGACTCCTGTTGCCTCAGCTAATTTGTCAACAATTCTAGAGTGGAAAAATCAGAAGCCACAGCCAGCCAGTAAATGTTACCTGCTTGGTTGACTCATGCAGGTTTCAAGGTTTTATTAAATTTAAACATATTGCTCAACATCTTTTGGGTTGCAGCCTGGTAACAGTAATCAGTTAATCTATTGTCTATTTTTTTTCATATGAAATTTATTTTCAAATTGGTTTCCATACAACACCCAGTGCTCATCCCCACAGGTGCCCACCTCATTGCCCTTCAGCCACTTTCCCCTCCCTCCCACCCCCCATCAACCCTCAGTTTATTCTCAGTTTTTAAGAGTCTCTTATTTTTTGGCTCCCTCCCTCTCTAACCTTTTTTTTTTTTTTTCTTCCCCTACCCCATGGTCTTCTGTTAAGCTTCTCAGGATCCACATAAGAGTGAAAACATATGGTATCTGTCTTCCTCTGTATGACTTATTTCACTTAGCATAACTACTGTCTATTCTTTAACTCATATTAATCTTTTTCAAATGTCTAAAAATTCTACTTTACCATTCCCTTCCTGCCCCACCTCCCTTAGAAAGGTTATCATGATAAATTGGTTAAAAAAAACAAGGTGTGTGGGGGGAATCTTGTGATTTGAAAAATAGGACATTTTATCTTATGGGTTTCTAGTATAGCATCAGACCTGTAGTTAAAGAACAGGTAAAATAAGTAATCAAGTACTTACTATGTGTATACAGTGGTCTTGGACTATTGCTAGGATATGAGCAGGCATTTTAAGATACAATAATGATTGGGAGCTGCCTCAAAGATGGAAACTCAGTGTTTGGTGCCAGAGTTGTAGAAATCACGGTGTATTACAACCATGTTCAGAGTCACCATCATGCCAATGGGTCCAGTGAGAAGCAGAAAGGCAAGCCTAAGGAAAACAGGAATTTGGATGGAATCCATGGCCAATTTAAGATATGTAAACCTGCCTGCCTTTGGAAATTGTGAAATCCTGAGCATCGTGTTGGAAATAGTTTCAGAATGTTTCAGAGTATAATACAAGGTAAATAAAATTCTGATTTTAAGTGGACTTAAACAGCAGGAACTCATTGCAGAGTGGAGGCTGCCAGACTTCAGGATTTATGGATCAGTAAATTAAGGAGAATAATTAAAGGACTTTCGGGGTTGTTGGCTCTTCGTTTTTTCTAGGTGTTACTAGCCCTGTTCCCCCTAATTAGATTCAACCAGGCAATGAGGTTCCCATATTAGATCTAAGTCATAATAGAGTTTATTTAAATAAAGGATGAAGACCCATTTCAAAAGATACACGAGGAAGAGTCTGTTATCACCATGTAGAAGTTATTGGTTGGCATCTCCTTCACTCAGGAGCCTAGTTTTTCTCAGCCCTAAGGCTCCCTTGTTGTCATTCTATAGAGCCACATGCCAAACTCTTCAGCTTATGTCCACTGCTGTGCAAGAGTGTGATTGCAAGTCTCACACACCAGGAAAGGATGATAGAGAGAAAACAAAACCATCTGAAATCCTCATTTCATAAAATGGAAGGCTGTTCAACAATAGAATTAGGAAGAAATCACTTGAAGATTAAAGAATTGTAAATTAAATGTATACATCTTTCTGGAGAATTCACACCACCCCGAGTTGTTTTTTTTTTTTTTTTTTTTTTCATGCCACTGTGAACAAGGAGCTCTGCATTCTGGACTCAAACAGTGGACCAAAAAATAGGAATCATTGTTTAGCACCATAGTGTTGGTAAATATCTGCTAGAAGGTGGTATGAACTTTGTCTAGTCAGATTAAAGGGGTAACTCAACTATATCTTTGAGAGTGTCTTTAGGATGTATTTCAAATATATGCAATAAAAAACTATTAAAACTGCTCTTTAATTCAAAACACATGTATTGAGCACCAATTCTATGTCACATACATCATGTGGTGTTTGGAATATAAAATACACTGGAATATAAATACAACAAAGATAAATAAAAATATGGAGTGGAAACAATATAACAAAAAAATGGAGAACCTGTAATTCTTGCTTTGCCTCCAAGAAGCCTCATACCTCTGGGCATTTAGTATCCTATAAATGGATGCAGGAAGGTATATTGTCTTTCAAACAGACGTACTTGGAAAACTGAGTAAAATGGTGAAAATTATCTGAAGAACCCAAGATAAACTATAAAATATAAGAAACTGATAATTAACGTTTGGAAATTCCATCTGTGGTTTCTCATAGTACATATTCTCACTACAATAGATGTAAAGTGTTCTTCCTTAAAAGCTTCAAAATGGGATTCTCAATGATAATGATTTACTGAAGTAATCTTTGTAAGCATTCCTAGTATCACCATCTACCTATATCCTTTTGCTGATAAGGAAACGGCCCTCCAAATGTGAAGTGACTCTGTAACTAGTTAGTGGTTAAGCCTCCTGACCTCCAGTTCCGTGCTCTTCACACTGTCTGACTAAGCTTTCTTTTGCATTCGGAATGCCGCACGTATGTTGCATTTTAATCTCCCAGGGCATGAAGTCATGGTAGAGAGGCAGCCTGGTTTTGGAGAGCAGAGGTGGCAGGATACAAAAGGGCAGGTGGCCACAAGGCTCAGGGGATTCTCAGTCTGCTAATCACTTGTTCTACTTGCCCTCCTGCTCCTAGCCCTGGTGGCCATTCTCTTCTCTTTTGCCCTTTCTAATCCCCATCCTCTTGTCCTCTTGGCATCAGTCTGATGGGACTGATCAGTGTTCTGATGGTAGCTTTGTGTGCTGTTGACCTTGGCCAATCAATCTGACCTTGTATTACCACCTCTCACTCCTTGAAGAGGAGGAATAATACAAATTGAAACGCTTGACCAGGGAGCTTAAATTCAGTGCAGCTGTTTTGGCTGGTATAATGTTTTAAAAAAAATTAAAACTGAATGCCTTTTTACTAAACTCACATATTCTAATTTGTTGTACACTGTATCGTTGCCTACTGGATTATATCAGCCTTTCCTATCTGTTTCTCAGACCTGCCTGCCCCCTGAAAGTCCTCGAGTGGGCTACTGGTAGACTAGCAGTTTCCTGACAGACTCTGACCGGCAGATATGGGTTCCTTGAGGTAGAACGCCTTCATTTTCAACTTCTTGTGAATCTCCTTTAAATCCTAAGTGCACTGCAGTGTCTCTCTCGCTGGTCAGAGTTTAGCGCTTGTGTGGCCAAAATCATGGCCACACTTCATGATGAGTATTAGGGAGCTCAAGTGAGAGTATAAGTCACAAGAGCAGTCCACAGAGGAAAACGGATCAAAGCAACCCAGTTAAAATACATTATTGTGTGTGCTTGAGAATCTCGAAGCAATAATTTGTTATTAGCACCTTACTTTTCTGGACTAAATGTCTAATGTAGCATAGTAACTAGTAATATTTGGTAAATCACTGAAAGGCATCCTTATTTGTAGCAGGATTCCCTTGGAAGAGATGACTCCAGAGAAGGAGTAAGGTCATGCAACAGTACACTTCCCCTTTGCCCCAACATGATTTTCACTCAAGTCCTTTTCAATCCAGGTTGCCAACTTGGCCTGTTCCATTTCCAACAATGAGGAAGGGGTGAAATTAGTCCGGATGGCAGCCACCCAGATTGACAGCCTGTGTCCCCAGGTAAGCCTCATCTACTTTGTTTCAAAAGCCCATTGGTGACCTGGTACTCAGGGACTTCTCTACTCAGGCCCTCATGTCCCTCCCTGCCTTGTCTTGCCATCATTCCTGAGCTGTTTCAAGGTGTACCTTTCTCAAAAAGAATTTCTAACTGTTCCAGTATTCAGAATAACTCTGGTAATTATTGTCTTTTCCACTCATACTGCCTTTGTTCTGTTTATTTTGGGCTGATTTTTAAATGTTCCATTACTATTTTCCTTGTCTCAACTAAATTACAACTTTGCACATGTAGAACAGGAGTTAGCTTTCTACCACATCTGAATTAAGTAAATAGGACTTGTCCAGTAAACACTTTTTGAAACCTGAGGCTAATTACTATATCTTAAAACAAAGAAGAGGGGAGCCTGAGCGGCTCAGTCAGTTAAGCGTCTGACTTCAGCTCAGGTCATCTCATGGTTCATGGGTTCAAGCCTCATATCAGGCTCTGTGCTGACAGTTCAGAGCCTGGAGCCTGCTTCAGATTCTGTGTCTCCCTCTCTCTCTGCCCCTCCCCTACTCACACTCTATCTCTCTCTGTCTCTGAAAAATAAGAGCTAAAGACAAAACAAAAAACATAAAATCTGTCCATTTAAAAAAGAAGAAACACAGCATAAACAAAAACTAATGGTAGCTGATAACATACTTCATGTTTCATGTTTCTGATTGTCTTCTGAACACTGAGAACCCACTTAGAACCCCTGACAAACTACAGGGTCCAGGGTTTCAATGTGAACTCTGACCTTCTTGTTTCTTTCTTAAATAGTGTAGTCAGCATCTTTCTGGATTGTTTCTAACAAATAGGTCATCAATGCTGCCCTCACACTGGCTGCCCGACCACAGAGCAAAGTTGCTCAGGACAACATGGACGTCTTCAAAGACCAGTGGGAGAAGCAGGTCCGAGTGTTGACAGAGGCTGTGGATGACATCACCTCAGTGGATGACTTCCTTTCTGTCTCAGGTAATCACAAATAGGCCCTTTCAAGGCAACTGGAGAACAGAATTAGGAATATCTTGAAAATGTCATGGGCCTCGGTTTCAAGTGCTTTTCTTGGCCCTGTAAGCTTTCAGTCATCTCTGCAAATGTGACTGTAACACCCTCTTGGAAATTTTTCTTTTGTGTGCACATTATTTCAAAACAATGGGTCAAAGCATGGGGGTCGGGTGTGGAAACACAACTTTCTGATAAAGAGATAAGCAACCTGAAGAGATTATTTAAGGAGACATGGGTTTCTTTTTAGCTTCTAGAGTTTTTAAAGCAGATTGGCCTTGGATACATCCGAATCACCCATCTTAAAAAAGGGTATGAGATGTGAGATTGGTTAGTTCTCATGGTTTATATTTTAAAATAATAATAATAATAATAATAATAATAATGTCAGCTAGCCCAATTTGTCTGTGTCTAAGGGGGTCATTTTTTCCAATAAGTGAAGTTACCCAGGTTTGTGATACCTTTCTCTAAACATATTTGCCCACACACATTTGGCACAGTTCACCAAGAAGAGTCTCTGTGGGATGAATTGGGGAGGGAGTTGCTGCAAACATCAGCCTCCTTTGTGAGGCATTAAAGGTAATCAAGTGAACCTTGATAATTCAAACTGACCAGATGTTGACTCTACCCAGAGGTAGACCTGGCCTTGACCAGGGCCTGCCTGTCCTTGGCCAACTGAGGCCTGAGAGGAAAGGGGTCACAGCATTGCTGGTGGGATCCAGGCAGAAGGAGCATCTGACTGCAACACTGTAGAAGGAATTTCTGGGGGAGCTCATCATATTTGGAAATACTGTCTAGGTGCTGTCTTTGCTTTTCATGAAGAAACAGACAATGAATTCCCACTGGGGGCTTGTGTTTGAAGCTTATGTCTGAGAGCAGCAGAGTCCAATCTGTAGATCTGATGGATAATCAAAAACCCAACTTTGAAACCATGGAGAGCAAGAGAAGAAAAATGGGAAACATGAGTGAATACCTCTTCAGTGTCTAGAATTTGCATGACACTATGCTGTTTGCTTTAATTCTCCCCCAAAATCTGCAATAAAGATATTAGTATCCCAGGGCCTGCACTGAGTGGGGAGGTAACTGGGCAGAGACGGTATGAAAATCCTGATTATCCTCTTCAGAAGCTACATAATTCTCAGTAAGTTAGGATAGTGGGAAATTACCGTTGGTGCTTCCAGCTTTCGTTGGGTTCTCTTCTCTCCACCTCTGGTACCCTCATTCCACTCTCTCATCTTTTTCAAAAGCCTGTCTTGTTTTTCACTCCCAAGATGCTCTCTTTCTGGTGACTTTTCAAAGCAGCTGTTCATTTAAATACCCCCATATCTGGCAGCTAGCTGATAAAGACCTTAATACGTTGCCATTTCTGAGATTGGCTTCGTTGATGGCTGAGTCCTAATAATGTAAAAGATATCTCAGAAGTGCATTTCTCATGCAATGCATAGCAATGGTTTAGGTAGACATGTTGGGGATTTGGATGGTGTGGAATAAGAGGGTGGCTGCCTCTGTCTCATGTCTTGTCAGTGTTTGCCAGGATGACTATAGTGCCCGCCCCCCCAGACAGGGCAGCGGCTCTCCCTAACTGGCCTCAGATCTCACAGCAATCCTGATAGCTGGAAATGTTATTCTGCATCCCCCTTTTCCTGCAAATGAGTAGAAAATATGCATTGGACTACCTTTTGCAAAGAGGAATCATTTCAGAACTTAAAAATTTCCCAACTTCTCCTTTTCTTTAAATGCATGTACAAAAATTTCTGAGAGTAGGGAAAAGCAAGGTGAGGAGGTCTTATCTCAGACCGTTTCAATAGTGCAAAGCTTTTCTTAATTTTCTTCCACCAGCCCTGCCTCTTTGCCACCTTTCTCCCTGCCATTCCTTTGTGCATCTCATTATTACCAGCAACAAGAAAAGGCTTTGGCTTCCGCTGATAACACTGTGCAGTCCAACCCCAGCGGTACAAGTGCCGCGGCATGCCATGACAGGAAAATGAACAGGCGCTGTCAGGGAGCCAGCCTTGGCAGGGCCTGCTGGAGCATGCCTTTGGAGTTGACAATTGGAGGTGGCAGCTACCTTTCTACAGACGGACTTGACAAATAATGACCCAGCCTTCTCTGTCCTGCCGGTGGGCTATGGATACAGCCCAATTGTTGGGGAAACTACTTCTCATCTCCTCTCCGAGCTGAAGCCAAAACATTTGCATCAGTAAATTGCAAGTCTGGCCCAGGAGATATTTTGGAATGGCATTAATGATATTTTATGTATCAGTTTCTTCTTAAGGGAATATCTATTCTGGCAGGGAACTCTGTCTTAAAAACAACCAAAAAATCTTTGTTTGCAAAAGACTACAGTTTTGTTTTGTTCATGCTACCTGAACCTGTGTGCCTGAGTGCTTAATTTGTCCATATGAAATGCAACAAGTTTCAGGAGCAATGATGCTAGCTATTAACATTACAGAAGCAAAACCAATTTTCAGATGTGGCCCAGGCTCATAAAAAAGTGAAATGGCTATGTTAGAACACTTAAGTTTTTCCCACTGGGTAAAAACTACAATTTTTAATAGTGTTTTAAAATAAGTGTGTTGGCATTAACCGTGTGACAGTTTAATTCTTGGGTTTGGCTCACATAGTAGCAGCCATCTAAGATCTGAAGAAGAGATTAACTCAATCCCATAATGTCCAAGAGTTGTGTTTTGTTGTCTGCCTTTTCTTATTTTTCTTTTGACTCCAGAGTCTTGAGTTTGTGAGAATTTTTAGAAGGAAACAAGGAACTTAGGTTTTGAATTTAGAATCTATATCTTTAAGCTTTATAATAATCAAATAGTTTGGTCATCAGTGATTTTTATAACAAAACTCATCTTTTCTGAAACAGTAAGGCTGCAAAAATTCAAATTCATCACAAAATATATTGCAGTCAAGTGTTTTATGATATGTTTAAAAGCCATGCTTCATATCCGGATATGACATCCAAAGTACCTGAGCGGTTTTTCCCAGCAATGGAGCCCTCTCTGGAATACCTATGCTTTTTATTATTACTTTCTCTACTGTGTTCTTTTCTAGTTGGGACAGCATTCCTGTCTTTACTTCTTGAACTCTTTCTCTTGAAAATACCTTAGAATAAAAGTACATAAAATGGTCTCCTATTAACAAACATGTTTATTCAGTGTTTTTTCTTTGATTACCTGCTGTGTATAAGGCACTGTCAGGAATGCAAAAATGAATCAAGTGTGGATTTCGCCTTCAAATAATTCACTGGAATTCTTGATAGATCCTAGACCAGTGTGCTTCCAAACTGTTGGGCTCAGACCTGAGAGGGTTGGGAAGAGATGAGGAGGGAAGTTATTATAAGGGGTCTGGGAATCCATATATACATTACATATGATCTTTTGACCAGATGACATGTCTCTAGGAACAGGTACTATTCTTTTTTAAATACATTGTTGGTACTGAGCTTAATAGAATACAAATCTATTTTAAGGCATTCCAAATCTTAGCCTTTACATGTATACCATCCACTATGAGAACTACTATTATGAGGAAATGGTGATTCGTTTTTCCCTTAAAGGGGTACCCTGATTGGAAAATGCTGGGAAATCCTGAGCAAATTATCTTAGCATTTAAAAAAAAAAAAAAACTTGATTAAGAAAAATTAGTCAATAAATTATAAAACCAATAAAATTAATACTTTATTCACACAACATGATTTATTAAACTGACCATTGAACGAATTAGTTGATGATTTGCCTAATTAAAAGCAATGCTTTTGGTGTTTTGGGTTTTCAGCTTCTGCTAGCCTCCTTCAAATATGTATCATTTATATCTATTAAAGCATATTCTTTTTCTTGTGTCTTAATTAAATGAGTTGTACATTTCTAGTTTAGGAAATAGTTGTTTTCTTTTCCCCTTTAAAACCTATCATTTCATTTTAAGATATTAGGTCATGAGTGGACTTCTTAGAATTAAAAAAAAATTAGCAACTCCAGAGAAATTATTAGGATATAATATAATTAGCACATTCCATTTCTGTTCTGAATGCAGTTAGAACAGAGATGGGATCTCAAAATTCCATGCATGGAAAAGCAGTAGCTTTCGTTGTACTTCTGTGTTATTCAAAGACAATAGTGGATGGATGCATGCTTTTGATACGCAGACCCTCCCAGTTGCATACTTTTGGAGACCTGGACATATTTGAATTGTCTGGAGAGATCCAGCAGGGCATCAAGAAGAGCAGTGAAAGAGGCCTTTTAAAATCAAATTTTTGTATTTGAAATTCTGTACCAAGTTGCATTTGAGTAAACCTTTCTCCCAGGCGTCCTTTTAAGTGAGTTTGCGTGACACAATCCAGGATTTCAGAAAGGGGTGGTTTTCAAAAGTTCCTTAACCAAACTAAAAATTTGGTAAAGTCTAAATTGTCACAGCCGTTTCTATTTTACTCAGGAAAATATCAGCATTTAGAAAGTATTACTTTTTGTGAGTTTAAAAAATCTGAATATTAAAATTGTCTCATTTTTTCCTATTCTAATTTCTATTTGAAATTAGGGAACAAGAGAATGTAGAAATCAGAAATCCGTAATGGTTCAAATGAGGTAATCCTATTGTAGGAGGTCAAAGCAGAGGTTCCATGACACAGAGTAAGTTATACTTTGCAAGTTTCTGCCGAGGGTCCTGACAGAACGCTTAGTCCTTCTGCCTGACTGGCTTCAGGAAAGTAGGAGAGATCCATGGTGGAGACTGGTGTTGGTGCAATACCTTACCCTCTTTCCCTCTTTAGGTAGGAACTTTTAATTTCACACGTAGCCCTAGAAACTTCTCGAGGAAGTAATAATTTTAATCCTTTATTAACAGTTGAATTTGACAGTTATAATTATTTGAAGTTACCAGATTACTTTAGACTATTTCTCACTTGTTCTCTTTATTTATAGTGAGTGTGTGTATATGTGAGTGTATTTTCAGCTTAAATTCTTTTCTTTCCACAGAGCACTAAACGTTTCAACATTTCCTTAGAATTGTGTTTCCAAAGAATGTTTAAGGGATATAATTACAGATCTCACTTAGGACATGTGAAATACAAAATTCCATACTTGTAAAACCATAAGGGACCAGATTGCATGTTTTCTTTATGCTACTAGAGAGTGAAACTCCCCAGCCTGCCTGCCTGGATTCTACTTTGGGCAATGAGGGAGAGTGGTGACTGACCTTGACTCTAAACTGACGAAACCAGCCACAAGACCCGATGTTATTTTAGTTGTGGAGAACATTGTGATCCTCTTTACCTGGTCAGTTTTCCTACTGTATATACCTTGTGCATGACGTGACCTTAAGGATGGATGAGGTGACAATTGTTTGTTTTAGAGTTTCCCTTAAATGCCTGCTAAATAAAAACTGATCAAATAAGCAGGCACCCAGAGCTTGATTCTGGTCATGTCTGGAAATGTTTCTGCGTGATCAGGTTGACTTCATGTTCACTGCCACAACCACTACTAAAATGCAATAAATCTGAAACATTGAAAAAGACGCTCAAAGTGTGGTGTTCAAAGTATGGTCCCCAAACCCACAGCATTACCATCACCTGGGAACTTGGTAGAAATGCAATTTCTTGGGCCCCATCCCAGACCTATGGAATCAGAAACTTAGTAGGATGGCACCTTCACACTCTGTATGATGCTGTGAGCCCTTTAGCTAGTGCTCAAGGTTGAGAATTGCTATTGTAATTATACACTATGTTCTTTAAATGTTATTTCAGTGTTATAAAGGTATGTTTTGCATGATGGCTCATGATAGTTCATGAATCTCTCTTAGATTGCTTACTAAGTGTGTGAGTGGCATAAAATCATATCAATGCGCATGTGTGTATGTGTGTGTGTTTTTCCACAGAGAATCACATCTTGGAGGATGTGAACAAGTGTGTGATAGCCCTCCAAGAAGGGGACGTGGACACTCTGGACCGGACTGCAGGGGCCATTAGGGGCCGGGCAGCTCGAGTTATACACATCATCAATGCTGAGATGGAGAACTATGAAGCTGGTGTTTATACTGAGAAGGTTCTGGAAGCTACAAAATTGCTCTCTGAGACAGGTAAACACGGATATTAGATTCAACCAAAATGTCAATGCCATGATTAATTTTTGTATTTGAATCAATCTTTTGCATTGTCTGTTATAGGTTTCTGTGCCTCAATGTTACACATGGTAATAGGAATACTCTTGGTTTCTTGAATTTGAATAACTATAGCAGAAGAACAATTTTATTGCTTTGTATGTGTGTGCGTGCATGTGTGTATTATATATTACTTTATAGTTTTTATCTGTAGTCTCATTTGATTCTCACAAGGACCTTATGAAGTAGGCAGAGAGATTTTTATTATGTCCAATTACAAATGTGAAAGTGGTGGTTGAAATGAGTTAAGAGATTGGAAAAGGTCACAAATCTAGAAAACAGTGGAGGTGTGATGGGAACTTGGAATCTTGAACTTGAAACCATTTCTGTGTCTATTTCTTGAGAAGATTGGCTCTTGAGGAAGGACTGTGAACAACTAGGAAAAAGTTTTAAGGCTCTAGGTAGTGTCTGGATATGAAGTTATCAAAGAAAGGGGATGGTGGCAGCTAAAAATGGGTCAGACCTTGAATACGTGCCTTGCCCCTCTAGGAAAGCCTTCTATGCCTTCTTCTAGGGCACATGCTGTCCCTAGGGGATCCCTGCTATGGTAAGACATGGTTACTCATGAGAGCCTGTCATAGCTCCCTGGTGCATTGGGATGGAGAAAGAAAAAAAAAAAAACAAGAACTTACTTTCACTGAGTTAGCATAATAACCCATAACTGTACCAAAGCCTGGCCTATTTTTAGTAGTTTTTGTTCTTGGCTAGTGTTCCTGGGCTTTAGAACCTTTCTCAAATACCTAAAGCTGTGTGCATTTATCTGTATATGGGGGGTGGGGGGTGTGGAAGTGTGGTTAGAAAATTTAGAGTAGAGACGACAAAGGAATAGAAAAAGGGAATTTAAGTTTATATTGGATGGGGTTATGAATAGATAAAGAATTGAGTCATGTATGCACAGAAGGACCTTTCCTCAGACTTCAATAGGGCCCTTTCCTGTTGCATAGCTGGACTGCAGAACCTATTAGGATTAAAAGAAATAATAAATGTATTTCTGAAAGGTCAGATAAAGCAGTGTATCAACTTCTACATGATACAGCATGTTAGTCGAAATAGGTTTCTTTCTATAGGGAAAAGGTTATTTACAAAGACTTCTGTAGATATTTGTTAGTCTGAAATAGCAAGGAAAAACAACAGATAAACAGAGACATTGCTTGTTCTCTTTGAAATATAAGCAGAAAGGGAATAGTGTAACATCACATAATAAAGAGAACATCCAGGGATTGTTGCTCTTGAGAATCATGGCAGACATAGAATTAGAAATAATAACAATAATGATAATAAGATATATCTGCATTTTAATTAGCTGAAATTGAGCACTGTTTTCTTTCAAATAGGTTTGCCCTTTGCATTCAATAGAGTAGCACAAAGCAAGTCACTCAGTTCTTTCTTCACTTGGAAGAATTAAAAATAGGCATTTTACCCTCTAGTATAAGGACTCTTTTCTTCACCCTTTAGGGAACCCTCTCACATTTTTGTGGCTCTCAGTTTCTGGCCCATTCGCTCTATTCTGTTACAAAGTCTGAACATCACATGGTCTGTCAAACACATAGCAGCACTCCCTTGGGTCTGAGACTGGGAAGAGCAGCAGAGAAGGATTGAAGATGTGAAGACAGGACTCTGAACACAGGACTGCTCCTGACTCATTGGAACGCTCATTGTAAAAGGTGAAAGACACAGAGCATATTGCCACCTTACATGTGACTTTGTGCACACCAAGAACTCAGGCATTGTTCAAGAGATATTCTGGGGTTGTTTTCTCAATGTCTTTTGTGCTGCTTTAATGAACAGAGGACATGATGCCCATTTGGGTCAAAATCTGCTTAATGGCAAGGGCAGCATGCTTAGTTGATGGAAATATTTTTACATAATTTTTGCTCAAATTCTTGAAACGTAAATGACTTTCTGGTTGATTTTTTTTTTTCCAAACAACAAAATCGGTGAAATATGAAACAAAGCAATTCATTCAGGATTGTTGTTGCTCATTAAGATTTTGCTCTTACTTGTTAACTGTCAGAGATTTTAAAACTTATTCCAACCCTTCCTTGCAGTGACTGAATACTGTAGGGACTTAACTAAATATACCTTTCTGACTCTGAAGTCCACATCCAGATCTTAATTGAACAGAGAAGATGCACAAGACATTTAGGTTCTTTATATTTTTCAAGAACTATTGATGATAACTAGGAAAGTCATCAGGTTGAAGAGATTGAAATAGCTTCTACACACCTGCAGTTGAAAATATTGGAATATGTGTCAAGGAAAAGTAGATGTTGGTGGGCTAAGAACTAGAATGCACAATGTATACACATCATTTTGTGGCTTTCTTCAGTTTTGTTTCTTAAGCGGAACTGATACTGTTTCTTTAGGAGTAGCTAGGGAGGTTGTCAAAGAAATGCAGGCAAAAGCTTGAGCTGTTAACTCACTGATGCTAATGAGAATTGTTAGGACTATACCAGACACTTGGAGTTCAGGGAAGACTGTAGGAGCAGTTTGGCGATTATGATTGTGCAGTTTTGTTGAATTAGTCCTCTTGTCAGTGTCTGGCTGTGCTTGGGAGACCTATGTCCTCAAAATAAAAACTGCTATGCATATTATTAATGCCCACATTTCTACTTTTCAGCTAGTGCTTGGTTTATGATTTTTTTTTTAAATTAAAGCCACATTGAATTGTTCACTGTTTTCTTTTGAGCTTATCAAACTTTGCCCTGAGAGTCCATTTTATTTGGGGAGAGATCACAGGGGCAGTGGGCAAAGAGGCGAAGGAGCCAAAAGGAAGAATGAGGAAAAAGAAAAGGAGTCCAGAACCTGGATGACAAAATGTCATGTTTCCTTCTGCCTACCACAACCTACCAGGTTCTATCCACGCTTATGTCTGAGTTGTTCTATTCAAGACCTTAAGGCAGAAGTTCTCAATCTCTGTACTGCTGACAGTTTAGGTAATTATTTCTTGAGGGAGGGTAGCTGTCTTGTGCATTATAGGATACTTAGCACCCCTGGCCTTTACCCACCAGATGCTTAGAGGACCTCTTTTCTTCCCCATTCCAAACTGTGACAACTAAAAGATTTCCAGACAGCACCAGAGGTTCTTGGAGGGTAGACAAAATAGCCTCCATTGAGGATAGATGCTCTAAGGGGAAGAAATATCCCAAAATAGGGACAAGTTTAAACAAGGCAAAATGGAGCCTATGTACTGTTGCCATAGGATAAGAGAAATGAAGGGGATGTGGTAAGAGAAGACTTACATATAAATTACAAAGAAGAATCTAAAAAAAGGGCTGAACGCTCATATCTTGAGTTGACCAGACTTTGCTGATAAATGGATTTGCAAACATAGGCCAGCCCCCATTGAGACATGTAAATCTTGCCAGGGAGCACCTCTGCAGAAAGACTCCCATTTTACTACCTGACTGCCTTCTCTGCGTGGCTAAAAATTGAAAGGGATCCAAAGAGTCACATAACAGTCTGTGGTTGATTTTCCATGAATTACTTTCTCAGTAAAGATAGTGTTTTGTTGAAGAATGCTTTTTGTGTTGTTATGAATGCTGAGTGAAATTTGAGAAAATAAATTTGTGGGTTATTCGTATGCTAAAATCCTAGAGCAACATTATATAAAAAATTATCTATTTTTTATAAAACTATCTAGGGTGATGAAAACACAACCCTAATCTACATCAGACCCATTAAATACTTACATAGCATATTTGATGGGCTCTTCACTAAAACCTGAAATGGAACAAATTGCCAACAACTTGGTAGTAAGTGTATGCACGGTTGACCAGACCCATCTTAAGAGATCTCATTTACCAAGTCAGATTGCTGCAGGAGGTTGAGGGGAGGCGAAAGTACATCCAGTGATAGCATATTTAGATATATAGAGAGTAGTTCATCTTCACTGAATAGATTATATTGAAATGTCAGTTTTATAAATTTGATAGCTGATATAAGCTTGTGGCAATGTGAATGTGATTGGGTTGAAGGATCTTTGATATTCTGCCAGCAGTCCCCTCTTTAGAGGGCACAAATAAAAAAAGTGGGGGGGAGAAAAAGAGGAAATAGGAAAAAAAGTATTTTAAATGAGGACTCCATGTTAGTGGGCACTGCATATATGAAGATTAAAATTCCAATATTTTAGGAACATGTGGTCCAAACAAATGGTACAGTTTTCTTTCATTCTGTTTTTAAAATTTTTATTTACTTATTTTGAGAGAGAGAAAGAGAGAGAGAGAGAGAGAGAGAGCGAGCACGAGCATGCACATGCATGAATGGGGGAGGGGCAAAGAGAGAGAATCCCCCAAGCAGTGTTGGTGCTGTCAAGATCTCATGAACTGGGAGATCTTGACCCCAGCCAAAACCAAGAGTCAGATGCTCAACTGACTGAGCCACCCAGGTGCCTTTCTTTCTTTCTTTCTTTCTTTCCTTTTCTTTTCTTTTCTTTTCTTTTCTTTTCTTTTCTTTTATTAAGACTATTTCTTTTAGAATAGTTTAACGTTCACAGCAAAATTGAGGGGAAAGTACAGAGATTTCCCATATACCCCTTGACCCCATAGCAGGCATCAGCTCCCCTATGATCAGGATGCCCTATCAGAGAAGTACATTTGTTACAAATGAAGAACCTGCATTGATGCCTCATAAGGGTCCAATGTCCATAGATTACAGTACTGTTCACTCATGTATTTTCTGTGGGTTGAGACTAATGTATAATGGCAGGTATCCATTATTATGGTGTCATTATTATGGTATTATGGTATAATTCATTATGTATGGTATCATACAGTATATTTTCATTGCCCTAGAAGTCCTCTGTACTCTGCCTATTTATCCCTCTCCCCCTCCCACCTCTGGTACCACTGATCTTTTTACGGCTTTCCATAGTTTTGCCATTTCCAGAATGTCATATGGTTGGAATCTTATAGTATATTGCCTTTTTAGAGGTCTTCCTTCACTAGGAAGAGATGGTATAATTTTTACTTTCATGCTTTTGTAATGTAAAGTTTTCATAAGAACAACAAGGAATTTTTTACACCATTTCTATATATTTTGCCAAAAATACAAGAGGATCAGCAAACAGGAAGTACCAAAATTGGAAATTGTAACAAAAGGTAAAGCTTTGTCAGTACAATGTAGTAGAACAGATCCAGATTAGGAATCAGAAGAACTCAATTCTTTGACTTTTACTAACTAAATATAACCTTAAACTATTTAATGCCTCTGGGCCATAGCTTCTCCCGTATTGCCTGATGTTTTGTCATCCAAGGATGGTTAATACTGTTGATTTCAGAATAAATGTGTCATTGTTTACTGACCCAATATGGACAGTTGTTGCCCATTCAAACCATTCTGTTTCAACCTATTCAAACAGGTTCTGTTTGAACCCTGTGCTTTACCCAGACAGGTGCAATCATTTCCAGGCAAAACATATTCATTCTGCTTCCACTTTCCTTCCTGTGATATTCTCCATTTCTTCCTCCGCCTCTGCTTCTGTGTATTGAACTTATACTTGAAGACATGGCTCATTCTCAGTTGAAGAGAATAGGGAACTGTATCAGTCTTTTGATGTTTTGTGTGTCATCTTCAATATCTGCTTCAATGACCCCCAGCTAGATCATCACTTCCTAGAGGCAGGTGTTTCTGTAAGTACCTAGGACCTAGAGCAGTGTTATCACATAATTAGCATTTAATTTACATGCATTGATTAAGTGAATATAAAAAATTAGGACATTATGTTTCATTAATTCTGACTAGAGAATATGTCCATTAGCAGCCTCTGGCTTACTGCTCAGGATTTTAAGATAAATAGAGACTTCTTTTCCTCTCACTTTGTATATAGTAAAGGAGAGCAATCTGCTTGGCCACGTAGTGTATGCTTACTCTATTTGGACTGATTCTGTTGCTAGTAGGATTAGGTTTTATCATTGGACAGGTCTGGGTGACTTGCCTATCCCAGTAGCTGGATGTGTGTGTGGGGGGTGTAGACAGAGGTAAAATCAATATCAGAAGGAGGTGGAAAGGCCAGCTTATGGGAAGACAAAATATTAGATATTACGGATAGGAAAGGCCATTACAGTCTAAGTTACTTCTCCATGACTGACTTTGAAATTAGATTATGAAAGTAATGAATTTCAACAGAAGCTGTAATGACCAAGATTGTTCACCCTAGACATCCTAATATCTTTTAAATGCATTTTAATATAACCCTGGCTATTGGTATAAAGTATCTTATTTTTCTCTGAAAGGTCAAAATGATTAGGATATGGAGGAAATCTCTTACTTATTTGGTGGTTGTGATATTCATGGTGGTGGGAAGTCAGAAGTATTGGAGGACTGAGAAAATCTCATCTACTTAATAGTCCTTCAATAGGCAATGTATAGTTTGTCTCAATGCCTTTTCTATATGACTGAAATCTACATACTCTATATATCTTAGGGACCTGGCTAATGTGTTTTAACATCTATATTTACTTTTTCCTGAAAGCAAATGCAAAGTTTCTGGCCCAGAGGACACACACCAGTTTCCCATGCCTCATTCTCCCTCTTAAGGCAATGCGATGAGGGCAGATGAATTCTGCACACTCAGAGGAGGTGCCACAGGAGAGGAACCACAAAATTATGCATCTGGGAGTTTATATAGGAATTTGTGTTCAGCAGCCTTCTTCCCCTCCTGAGAAGAGGAGAAAAATCTTTGCTCTTTAATGTCAATAAACTCCCTTCAGGAAAGGTTCCCTACTCGTTATAAACCTTTGGGGATATAAATGAATGTTTCCTGGTTTTATCCCCCTTTGAAATGTAAACACAAATTTCTGGGGAGGTAAAGATGTAAATCTCTCTCCAGGTTCTTTCTCTATTTTAAATGGACTGCTATTGAGTCATGCTTTGAACCAAGTTACTAGTCATTTTAGCTCAGAAAGCTCTGGCCACGCAGAAACATGAAAATATCTACCCTACATGACTTGTACATAATTAATGCATTCTGCTAGAATTCAGATATGTTCAGCTCTTAGCATGAGTGGCTAAAGAGTCCTAGGAGAGGATACAACTTGAGAAAGTAAGAGATACAATTTTAGGATTATAATAACCTTCTAATGTGAAAGTGGAAATGGGCTAGGGTGGATATAGAAAGGCTAATGATCACACATTCATGTGCCATACGTTTGGAGCAACGTAGTGGAACAAATAGCTCTTGTCTCGTGCCTGTCTGTCAAAGTAAAACCAAAAGGAAGGATATTCATTTAATTCTGTATGAATCACATTATGGGTTCAGAATAGTGGGGACCACAAATGGCATAATATTTCTTTGTCACTGCAAGGGCATTAATGTCCTCCAGGATAGTAGCAGTGGGGTAGCAGAAGGGCCTGCATATTTTGTCTGTGCTGGTGTCCATAGGAATTGGTGGCCAGGATGTATTAACTGTGCACAAAGGAGGCAATAGTAAGTTCACCCAGATCCTCTGCCATATCAATAATAGTTGTTTGAATCCTAGAGAAGAGGAATGTGCTGACAGTCAATTGTTTGGGAGCACATGTGCTATATCATTGGAGTATTCCAGAAATAGTTTGATTTGGAAAAATGGGAAGCTTTGCTTGTGACTGGAAGACCTGAAATAACAGAAGGATCTAAAAACCAGAGAACAGACTTCTGTTTATTCTTTTTTTTTTTCCTTTTTCTTTTTAGAGACTAAGAGAGCAAGGAGGGGTGGAGAGAGAGAGAGAGAGAGAGAGAGAGAGAGAGAGAATCCCAAGTAGGCTCTGTGCCCAGTGCAGAGTCAGACGTAGGGCTAGGGCTCAATCCCAGCTCAATCAGATCATGATGTGAGCTGAAATCAAAAGTCAGATGCTCAATCAACTAAGCCATCCAGACATGCCAGCGTTCTGTTTATTCTTGTTAAAGTGATTCCAGAATGATTTCCCCACCTGGTTTGCCTTTCTGTATTTTACCAGTTCTTTAGTACTAGCTGGATTCTTCCTTATCAGTGAATTCCTCTTTCTAACTACACCAGCCAATCCCACTTCTCTGTGCTCTCATTACTCATATTATCTGTGTCACTTATTAGGTACCTACCACTTACCACCCTATGTTGTAAAATCTGTGTTTGCTCATTTGTTTGTCTGAATGTATCTCTCTGCCCTGTGTATGGGTATCTAGATAACTGTATGTGTGTACTGCTTACTAATTAAATTTTAACCCCTTGAGATCTGAGACCACCTCTTCATTTCCTTCAGGCTGATGAGAGTTCAAGCTCCAAAAGTTTTGTTAACATAAATGAAGAATATAATGGACACAATATTCTATCTTATTTGGGGGATTGTACCCTTTTTAAAAAATACATGCTTAACAATCAAGGTCAGGATCTTAGCAGTTATTTTATAACTTCTTAATCCTTTAAATCTCACTAATGACCAATTTAACTGTACTTACCAAGTTTGGTTTCCGCAATCACTATAAGCTCGATAAAGCATCATGTTCAATTCTTTATTGATTCCTTAAATTTCAAAATTAAATCTGCCATCCTTTCCTTTAAATTGATAAGCCATTTGTGATTATTTTTGAAATGCTTATTTTAAAATACAAGAACTTTCCAAGCAAGTATTTTCTTTCCTTGGGGAAAGGAACTTGTGTCTAGACGAGTGCAGATGGATGTTCCCCGATTCTCCTAGGGTAGTTATCGTGAATGAAATTTACAGAGGCTTTTTTTTTTCCTCCTTCTTCTAGGCAGTCCTTTTTCATCTTTCATCAAACAATTCAGCTCATGGGTTATGTATGGCCTTCTGGAATCTGAATTTGATTTTGATGTTAGAAATGTACATTATAATTTTCCAAACATGAATTTATGAAAATGGCAGCCTTTAGGAACTCCCACAGAGGGAACAGATGACTGACTCTGACGAAAGAAAGTCCAAGAATACACACAGGATGGAAGAATTAGGACTAGCTGGGGTGGTGCTGATGGTTGTCCAGAGAATAGAAGCAGCCGACAAACAGTCACCGGGAACTAAGGAGCAGGTTAAGCTAGGCTTCTTCTGTCTTTGCTCCTAGCTTCCAATGTTCAACATTGGCTATTGGCTAACTTGATTATGAGTCATCAAGATAAAGCGTGGGAAAAGCTAGAATATCACTGGTCTAGACAGGATGAGATTTAAATTTAGAGAGTATTTAAATATGACTTCTACTACTCTTTCTACCACATTTAAAAAGCATTGGAGGATGCTTTACTCAAAATCCAGATTCAATTAATCAACTCATATAAAATAACGTTGTAAGTTTGAGATAGAAGGGAAATACTTTCATGAGAATATTAGATTAAATAGGAGGTTTCTGGGGGAAAAATGAGGTAAGGAAGGTGGTTTTGCTTTTTTTCCAGTTATGAGCATTTTGATTAAGTCTCATAACTTTTAAAGGTTCCCTTTCCTCATAGATCTGATGAGGTCATAATGGGTACAATGTTTGACACTGGCTTTTTTGGCAATCAAGATAAAATGGAAAATTCTGGGAGCTTATCAAATCTCGTCCTAAGGGCAGATTTCATAGATTTCAAATTCACTATTAAAAATGCAAAACCATCAGAAAGATGATATGGTCATGCCAAGGACGGAGAAGGGCATAAAAGCAGGGAAACTAAGTTTTCAAGATAAGCTGTACAAACTTCGCAATTGGAGATGTTAGTGCTACTTTGAGTGTTATTTTCAATTTATTTCACCCTCACAAAGCC
The DNA here is from genome assembly GCF_023721935.1 of Panthera uncia. NCBI lineage: Eukaryota > Metazoa > Chordata > Mammalia > Carnivora > Felidae > Panthera > Panthera uncia. The sequence goes on from NW_026057578.1 coordinate 93,515,806, forward strand.
CACTTCTAGGTGACGAGTCACGTAGTTGTACCTCTATCCAAAGGAGACTGGATGATTTTGTCTGCCTATAAACAAAGAAAAAAGGTGTGTGGACGAGTAGATAGAGAGGCTTATGGTGTAAAGATAGTAACTATGGGAGCCATTTACTGTGAATCTTATGTGCCAGACATGATGGTAAGCATCTTGCATATATTCCAATTTTTTTTTTTTTTTTTTTTGCCTGGAAGGCAGGATTATATTTGTTTTATTTATCACTTTATTCCCAGTGGCTAAGTACTGTCTATGTTTGTATATAAAATTGTATACAAAATTTACTGAATATATTATTTTTAAACTTTGTATAAAAACCTGAAGGGCAGCTATCATCCCTGTTTTACACTTGAGTAAATGGAGGTTTAAACTGGTTAACTTGTAAAAAAGCAAATATCAAGATTCATTTATGCTTCTTCTTAGACCCAGTAAATACACCAGAAACTAGACCAAGCATAGTTGCTACAATTGGACAGAAATTTTACTATGTCCTGCTAACTGTTTTTACTGAAATTTCTACTTACGCATACTCTATTAGCTAGCTATTGCTATGTATCAAATCACCCCAAGGCTTAATAGATTAACATTATAAACATTTTCTATCTCATAGTTTCTGTGGGTCAGGAGGCTGGGTACAGTTCAGCTATGTGCCGTTGCCTCAAGATCTCTCACAAGAATGCAGTCAAAGTGTTGGCCAGGATGGCAGTCATCTTAAGGATCAATTGGTGAAAGAGCTGTCTCTGAACTCACTCATGTGGTTGTTGGAGGGCTTCAGATCCTCATTTGTTGTTGGACTTAAGTTCAACTTAAGTAAGGACTTAAGTTCCTTACTGGCTGTTGAACAACGGCCTCTCTCTGTTATTTGCTATAGATGCTTTTCCACAACAACTGTTTTCCATCAGAGTGAGCAAGTGAGAGAGCAAGAAAAAGCAAGCAAAATGGGAAGCCGGCATCTTCTTGTAACCTAATCTTAGAAATGACATCCAATCATTCTTGCTAATATTTTATCACTTGGGAGAAAGTCACTAGCCTCAGCCCATGTTCAAGTTGAGAGGATCACACAAGGGTATGAATACCAAGAGAAGAGGGATCATTGGGGCCCATCTCAGAGACTCATAACAGATCCCACAATGTGGACTTAATAGGGAAGTACTTAATTCAGGCACATTGTACCTATTTGCTTATACAATGGCTTCCTGAGCACACAAGAACCACTGAATCAAGACAGTGCTATGCAATATGTAGCCAGGAGTGAGCAGGAGAATAGTGGAGCTAAACAGTGGGGAAAGGAAGGCCAAGATTATCTCAAGGTAATTGGAGAAGGGATTTGGAGTGGAGGACAGATCTGAAAAATTGTGCACAGAAACAAGATGAGACTAGCATATAATTCAAAGATAACAATGTACATGTCAAAGAAAAGAAGAGAAGTAATGATCTCACTAGGGAAAATTTCATTTGACTTAGGTTCTGAGATTCAAACATGAATCTCAGAATCTCTGAGAAGTTATGTTGCTGGTAGTGGTGAAAGTCATAACCAGGATCAGTGTGAGTATGCCAAGTCAGGGTCAGAAGTGAAGGGTCTGGATAATGCAGGAGATCCTAGCCAAGTGCTTCAACAAGATTCTAGCCACTCTTTTGTATTGAAGGGAAGCCTCTATGTCTGATTAGATATTTCTTGTCCAATAGGTAGAAATCTAGGCAGCTCAAAAAAAAAAAAAAAAGGACTCAGAGTTCAGAATTTTGAAAGATTCCTGTTTGGATGGGGAGACCTTAGAAAGTCTTCTAACAACTTAATTAATGATCATGAAATTCTTGACTAAAACTACCAAACCCATGTAAAATGATGGATATATTCTTGGTTTGTCCTTCATTATTTTTGAATGGTGCCAAAGCTACAAAATGTGTCACAGCTTCAGTTGGCCCTGGACCCTCCTTCTACACTGACTATGACTTGGAGCTCTGGCTCCAATGGTCTCCTCACTAAGTGATCGTACTTCACAAATGTGTTCAACTGTCAAGATATACCCAGAGCCTTTTAAGTTCCAGTCAGTCTGTACCTTGGGCAAATTTGGGCCCTCAGTGTTTTAGATCTACTCTCCTGTATATTCTCTTCTCCTCTGACCTAACATGTAATTGGAGGCCACTTAAATAAAATCCCTTAGGGGGATTTTATTCTTTCCATTGTGGGAAAAATGCATTACTTACAGAAATGACATGAAACTGTACTTTCCTGCTGTAGGGGGATCCTGAAATTGCCCCCATGGGGTCTCCTCAAATTAATACCTTCTGGCTCCATTACTGTGATAACACCCAATTCTTACTCTAACTCCAACTATTAATATGGATGCATACTAACTATTTGTGATTGGCAAGAGAATGGTGAACTATAATGTATTCCTCTGCTGGGGTTGGCCACAATTCCATCTTACTTTTGATACTTCATTCTCTTTCTAAATTTTCTCAAATATTCTCATTCTCATTTCTTATATTAACACTTATTAAGCTGGTTCTTTCTAAAGAGCAGAGTCCTTGGTCCTTGTCCATTTTCTTTCTCATTCCTTGGTAATAAAATTTGTGCAAGGAACACACTCATGAGAGTGTGTTGGCTGACTACACCAACACAATTGGGTGACCCATATACCTGAAGATATACAAGTTTGGCCCTGGTGAACTAGTCAAGGATACGATAATGAATCTTGCTCAGTGGCGATGCTCCTACTCAAGTAGTCCTGAAAGGATTGAGCTCAGGTTTCTAAAAGGTCCCTAGAGATCAACCCTAGAACACCCACTAATAACTTGCTTAATGACTCATGAAACTGTTTAATGAAATTATTGAACTAATTTGAAGTGATGTGCAGAAAGACATTTAGTATGTGAGATGCGATACTGCTCATTTTATCCCTGAAATACTCAAAGACAAGTGAGTTCTTTCCTACATCCCATTCTTTCATTTCTCATCCATGTCCCAGCTGGATTGAGTAGCTAGGCCTGAAGCACGATAAGGGCTTATGATACAAAGAAGAAGGAAGAGCTGGTCTCATTCCTAAAAATGACTCCTAATGTAAAACAGTTGACATACAGAAATGTCAAACAATTTTAATACATTATACTGAGCACTATAATGGTGCATACCTAATCAGGATGCTATAAAGTTATAGAGAACTGACAACTTTGTAAATAAAGGACAGTTTCACAATGGCACTTAAGTCTAAATGAGATACCAAAGATTGAGGAGGAATTCACCTGGGCCAAAGACGAAGAGGTACATTTCAGTATGAGAATACATTCATCATGAACATCTTGGTGTGACACGGTATGTCTCCATGTCATCTTTGAAGACATTAAATAACTCAGTGTAAAAATGGAACATTTAAATATATGTAGGAATAGGTGGAGAGACAGAGATGAGAAGTATAGGCAGGTGTCTGAAGTTTGTGTTTGTATCTTACTGACTGGGCCACCCAGGCACCCCTATGTGTTTGTATCTCATAAAGATTTTAGAGCCTGTCCGTATTAAAGGAAATCATTGGAGCATTTGTAGTTAGACATGGACCTTTTAGATGGTTCCTCAGGGGCAATTGGTTGGCTGTTCATTTCCACTACCTCTAGTTAACCTTGGATTTTGCTCTGATGGTTGTCAGCAGTCCTATTTGCATCTTTAGGACAACTTCTTGTTCATTTTACTGATTCACCCCGTGCTCTGAAACATCACCCCTGACGTCTCTCTGGAGGATTCAGTCCAGATCTTCTGCACCTCTGGTTTAGGATCTCAATAGACAGTAGAATGAGGCGACCTTGGTTTTTATATGCATGCTGAACTCTGATTTCATTACTCTTGGAATGTCATCATTCTGTGGCCTAGTGTGCACTCTGAATACAAAAGTATAGCAAGAATTTACAAGTTTATTTCCAACTTTGATCACCCTTTCAGAATATAAGCTACAAGAGCAATTCACTATTTCTGATAAATACCAGTAAAGTGGTGTATACATTTTTGGATGTAATTCAGAAAGTAGAAACTTCTATTTATGTAACCCTATGCCAGAAATTCTGTTAATATATAATGTGCTAATCACAAAGGCAATGCTGTGTTTTGTCCTAATTACTGGGAAGCAGAAGCAGCATCATATTTGAAGTAGTTTGAGACTTTTTTCTAGTTCAGTATTACTTTGGGGATATTTAATTTTTCAGATACTACCAGAGGCATTAGAAAAATTCATAGTTTAAAGTCTTAGGTTCTGCCAAGAATCATTGTTCTATAAACTTGTGTTTTTCTGTCTTATCACTTTAAAAAACAAAACAGGGGGTACCTGTGTGGCTCAGTCAGTTAAGCATCTGACTTCAGCTCAGGTCATGATGTCATGGTTTGTGAGTTCAAGCCCCACATTGGGCTCTGTGCTGACAGCTCACAGCCTGGACCCTGCTTCAGATTCTGTGCCTCCCTCTCTCTCTGCCCCTCCCCTGCTCTCCCTTGCGCTCTCTCTGTCTCTCTCTCTCAAATAAACATTCAAAAAATTACAAAAAGATAAAAAAACAAAACTGGATAAAACTAAACAGGAAAGAGCAACAGCATCGAGAGAAAGTGTGTATTGGTTAAAGAGCAGTTGACTAAGCCCTAAATAAATAAGTATTGAATCTACTTAAGAGCTGAGCATGGAGAAAGTTTCTTAAGATTCAGATCCGGAAAAACACTGATTTGAGGTAAGAGAAATGGATGCCTTATCAGTTACAGTAAATCAAATCAAATTGAATTAGTTCAAGTTCTGGGTTTTACCAGGTTGAATATAATAAGATTGTTGGAATATTAAGGATAAATTGAGATCTGAGCCCCCACTGGTAAAGTGAAGATTCTACACCTCCTCCTCCACCATTTTTCCTCCTTAGAAGGTTGATGTTCCGTACTGTCCTGTTCCAATGTTTTTATAAAAGGGCTTTGTTTTTCTTCCCCTTCTGACAATGCCATGTCCACAACACTGTTGTTCATACCAACATGCCACTTCCTAAATCTTCCTAGAGAGATTCTGTACTCCAGCTGGAGCAAACAGAATGCCTTTCTCCAAACCCGGGGTTTCAGAGAAGTCCTGGGCAGGTTTTGGGCCCCAGAGCATCCCTTATGGAAGTAGTCCCTTTAGATGTTAGCTTTCCCTTTTCTCCCTTGGGCACAGAATGAGACCTAGAAGCTGGTAGAGGAAGTTAGCAGGTCACCTCCTGCATTGTGCTCCTCCCCAGCTCTTCCTCAGGGTGACCTTGTACAAGCAGAACAAAGCCACATGACAAGCTGATCTCCCCTTTTATACTCCATCAAAGGTCTTCATGAAAATGGAAATGTGTGCCCAAGAGCCGGGGTCCAGTGGGTGAGTACTACCTAACTCAATTCTCCAGCAGGCAGTTATTAAGGTTGAATATTAGGCGTGTGATCACAGTCACAATTTCTGAGGGACTTCCTCACATAATACTGTTGATCAATGGGGCGCCTGGGTGGCTCAGTTGGTTAAGCATCCGACTTCAGGTCAGCTCATGATGTCACCACTCAGAGCTCGAGCCCCACATTGGGCTCTGTGAGCCTGGAACCTGTTTAAGATTCTGTCTCTCTCTCTCTCTCTCTCTCTCTCTCTCTGCCCCTCCCCCACTCTCACTCTCAAAAATGAATAAACATTAAAAATATTGTTGATCATATTGTTTTCTATTACATTCTGATAGATGAGCTAGAACTTTAATTTTTTCAGAGCCTTATTCTGTAAAAAAGCACAGCCTTAAGGATAATATGTTGATCTTTTTAAAATATATGAATCATGAAAAGATTCAAAGATAAAAAAAGGGACAGAGACTAATGTAACTGAGAACTTGCTCCTACCCTGAGGTATAACAAATATTAACATTTTGCAATATCTGATTCATATTATTATTTCCTTAAGAATTAAGATACACTTGAAGCCTCTTTACAACTCCTACCTAATCCCATGGCCCTCTGTCCCCCTCAAGGACAACCACTATACTTAAGGTGGTATATATTCTCTCAGAACATGTGTCATAAAAATATGTATGTTTAAATTATGCACGGTACCCTCATGTGTATTTTTAAATTTCTCACAAATGACATCTCTTTTCAGTTTGCTCTTCCCAGTCAATATTTTGAACTTAGGGACTTATTCTCTTGACTATACTGGCTGTCTCCCGACTTATATCCCTAAGTCCATTTTATTCCATCCTGATGAACTGCCCATGAACCTAGAGTTAACAGCTCACTATGTCTCCCCAGCCTCCAACTTAGTGGCCTTGACAGCCCTGGGATACCGCTGATTAGAAGGGATCTCTTAAAGCTGTTACTTTTATTCCTAGGTTTAATATAACTCTTTTTAACTCTTGGAGTACTCAACCTGTTAAGAAGAAGCTATAACTGTAGAGAAAAGGTGTTCCTGTGACTCCGATGTACTCAACATTCCTAATAAGTACCTCTTTAGAAGTCAGCATTTGGCCATGTCCTAGAAAATGTCTCAGCTCACCGGTCAGGACTGGAAAGCTTCATTTTATTAGATTTTGTCAAAGTGTTTGTCAGAATGATGTGTGCCCATTTGACTCCCATCTACAGTAGAAGGATTCCCTTTTTTTCCACATGCTTGGTGAGATGGGTGTTAATAAGCTTTACTTTGCGCATTCCAATAGGTATGCAATGCTATCTCACTGCCTATGCTGTAAGTTTTACAGTTATTAATGACGTAAAACATCATGTGTTTATCAATAATGTGGGACTGAGTATTTTTGTGAATTACCTGTTCTAATCCTTTGTCTATTTTTCTATTTTTTTTTGCCTTATTCATTTGTAGTAGTATTTTTTTCTTTTATATTAGAGAGGAAGTGCCAATGGAGGGTAAGGCAGAGGGAGTGAGAATCTTACGCAGGCTCCATGCTCAGTGAGGAGACTAACACAAAACTCGATCCCACAACCATGAGATCACGACCTGAGCTGAAATCAGGAGTCAGCCACTCAGCCAGCTGAGCCACACAGGTGCCCATGTAGGAGTATTTTATGTACATGTAGGCATAGTAATTGTCATATAAACAATAAGGACAAAACTTCAGGCAGCTAACTGCTTCTGATGGTACCATTCAAATCTGTAAAATTGTGAATGGTCATGATAGCAGCTTAGACATCAAATAGAATGAAATTGATATTGAGAATTTTCAGTTGAGGAAAGGAAAGGGATTTGTAATTTCGTTTAAGAAAGATACTCATGTGAAAATGCCAAATACATATAGCAATATTTTCACGCTTAGGGAGGTGAATTGCAATGATTGAGATTATTTAGTCATGTAAAACAGTTTGTTCCCGACACAAATGGATAGCTGAAATGGCCTTAGTTTAATGTGGTAGTTTTTAGAAATAAATTTTTATATGATTTTTGCAGCAGTACAACTCAATGTCCACCAATTCCTTTTATGCAAAAGCAGTGCAAAGGCACAAATGAAAAATGCAAATGGTATAGAGAACCAATCATAGTAATTCACTCACAGAAGGAAATTCACCCCATGCATACTTTGGTTTTGATCATGTCTATTGAAAAAATGGTTACTCTGTTTTCCTGTAACCCTCCTTTTTTTTTTTTTAAATATACTTTTTAACATTTGGCTTTTCCTAGTAGAAATACGTTTTTCGAGGAATGTTTTATCTTGAATACTTTGACCCTAGAAAGTAATTTAGCAGAGTTTCTCACACTAGGGATTAAAATGGATGTTACAGTATCCACAGAGGGCGAAAACAAGTATAAAGACGAATCAGGCATGAATGTTCAGAAATGGAAAATAGATGAATGATGTTTCTTTTTTATTGTCCTTGTAAATAAAATGAATTGTGCTTTTGGCTTTAATTTGCCATGTGAATTGATTGTTACAAAATAAAAGCTGAAAAAATTGAATTATAATTTTTGAGAATCAGTGAATCAGCAGCATTTTTGTTTTAAGCAGCCAGTGGAAGTGTTCCAGGCATTCCACTAAATTTACTTTCTGCAAACCTCCAGTGTGTATGTAGGTGTCTTTGTGTAAAGAAAGAGGTGCTAACATTTTAGAAATTCATATATGCTTTTCTTTCACATCAGCATGGTCCTGGGAATATGGAACAAAATAAAATTCATCTTTGAACCCACTGGGCTCTAACCCTAGGCTTTGTGCAGGAGTATCCTGGGATCCCTTCTCCCCTCTTGTATGGTCTTTCCGTAAGCCTCCACCCACTACCGTCCCCCACATCTAATCTCAAGTCCTGTATCAACAAAAGTGGGAAAGATTGGATCACTTCATTCACACATTACTATGAAGTCATATAGGTTAAGGTCTGTTACTCACTCATCACCTATGACTTTAGCGTATGATACTAGTTATATACTTATCGAGGCTTTCTGAGGGCCTAACACCATCCAGTAAATGTGTATGTGTTACCTCATTCAAACTTAAGATAGGACCTCCTATTTTATAGACAAAGAAACAGGTTTAGAAGGAGTTAAGAAAACTTGGCCAAGGTTTCAGAGCTAGTAACCATCAGAAGTCAAATTCGACTCAGGTTAGGAGAACATGAAATGTATATGTATGCACACTATACCACCCTACCCTGAGCAAGTTTCAAAAACTTGCTGTTGTATACCATCACCATTCATGGAGTAATGATTTACTTTCTCTGCTGAAGGTAAGTGATACAAGGACCACTAAACTGGATCCATCCCACTGACCAGGTAGGCAGCCAGCTCCATTGAACCGTTGGAAGAACTGGAGTGTGCCGCCTTGCACAAGGGCTGGAAAAGGAAGCATGAAAGAAAGATCGCATAATCCACTGTTTCTCACTTTGTTTAACGCAGTGATGCCACGCTTTGCTGAGCAAGTAGAGGTTGCCATTGAAGCCCTGAGTGCCAACGTTCCTCAGCCATTTGAAGAGAATGAGTTCATTGATGCCTCTCGCCTGGTATATGATGGTGTTCGAGACATCAGGAAGGCTGTGCTGATGATCAGGGTATGTAAGGCCTCTATCGCTTGGAGCTGATCAGAGCTTCTTGTAGGGATCCCAAATAATTTACTTTTGGTTATTCCATTGCTTAATTTAACTTGTTAAGCTGTTTGGCTCCTCATTTAGTCACACAAGGGGGACTACTCAGACGAAAGGGACAAGTGATCCAACAAGCCTAGATTCACACTGAATAACCTGAAAAGTGATGTCTTTCCTGTTTCTGGCATGCATTTTGGTTTAAATTTGATACTAGCTTTCAGGTACCCTTGCTGTTATCTGTGTGGTCCTCTGACTAATGTTATTTTCCCATTAGGATCAGAAAGCCATGTGATGGAAAGAAATGAAGATTATCCAGTTTAATAGTATCAATGATCATAATATGAAACAGTTACATCATCCTTGTAACTAATAATTAAGACCTGATAAATAAGGCTGCATAATCTTGCAGCAAACCACCCCCCACCCATGGCTCACCCTACTATCTTCCCGTTATCAGTTTGTCAGGTATGAGCCTTCCAAACCATTGTCCGAGTAATTATTTAGAGGTATACGCTAGAAAAATACAAAATATAGTAGATTTAAAAACTCAACTATTATTTCCAACTGGCTTTGTTCACCCACAATGTGCCTTCATTTATCTATATTAAGACCTACAACCTACCTTGTTCCATTTCATTGCTCCATAATATTTCATTGTAAGATATTTTTTTCTCCTCACCTAACCAACAATTTGGCATAGTTTGCCAACAATTTTCTTACCCATAGAACTCATTCTTAAACTGAAACATTCAAAAGCAAAATTGATGACACAAATACATTTGTGACTATTATGACTGAAGCAGAGATGGGGCTTCTGCAGTGCCAGTCATCAACACATGTTGTCCGATAGCAATATAATGTCAGCCACAATTGTAAGTTTAAATTTTCTAGTGGACACACTGAAAAAAAAAGAAGCAAGTAAAATTAATTTTAATAATATATTTAACCTAACCAAGTGTATCCAAAACGTAATAATTTTTGACACATGGTATGAGCTACATTTAAAGTTGTCACTAGCTCATTGTGGCTCATGTCTACCATATTGGATGCAACAGCCCTGGATTGTATTTTCACCTTCATCCTCTAATGTCTCGAAAGCTGCTCAATAAAACCATGAGGTATCTACTGAGTGCATTTTGAAAAAAACTCTCTCAGGGTGATCACTGAACATCTAAACTAATATCTCCTCAAACATTGCAAGACAGTAATAACCAAATAATGTCTGTGGTATATTGTTCTCTCTGGACAATATATACCTGGTCTTTTGAGTATTTTGTATATGTCATTAATTCTCCCCCAAATCCTGTTATCTTTGAAGTCATTAAATTCATGAGTGGTCCTCTTCAACTGTGGTATCCAGAGTGCACCTTGATGCTTCCATGGTGATCTGAGCAGGTGGAGTAAAGTATCACCAAGAAGAGTCTCTCTTCCCTCTTGGTATCTGTGCTTCTCCTAAAATGATCACCAAACTCCTTCACTTGGGGAGTGAAGCATCTTAGAATTTTCTTCCCTTTAAATTCAGCTTGACTGTCTTCATGTTAACTATGTCTGCCTTTCATAATAATTTTATGATCAATTCAAAGTGTTCAGATCATTGCATAAGTTGTATCAGACGACACTAATTACACTTAACAATGTGGAGTTCCAATTTGGAATTTGGAGACTATCGGTTGTATTTCCTGATCTTCTAACTTGCCCGTTTTAGATCTGTCAACTTCATCACCTTTCAAGATTTGGCTGAGACCTTCTTTCTTCAAGTTTTTTCCATCAAAAATTCTGTCACTCTCTTTTAACTTCTGTAACTTTCTGCTTGCTATAGTGTTTATTACATTATTCCCTTTTATGTCGATTACCTTCTTTAGACTGAAATTTTGGAAAGCAAAGCTTGTATTTTTATTTTCCCTGCACTGTGGTGCATTTTCTGGCGCTTTATGGGCACTGTATGTGTGGTGGTGGTGGAAACAGATACCTAGGGAGATAGGAAGGCAACAGAGAGAAAAGGGATGAGAATTGGAGGAGGAGAAGCAAAAGAGAAAAAGGCAGGCTTTTAAACCTATAACAAATTAGATCATTTTTTTCCATTACATACTAACTTGTGAAATAAGGTAATAGACCATGAGAGTTATGTTTTCAAAGCATTTGACACTAAATCCCACTATAATGCTCCAGATATATTCCCTCTTTTGCCATTTTTCTGCTTTGTTAGCCTTCACATTTTTGTGACAACCGTTCATCTGGGAGGCTGAGGAAGTTTATAGCCATCATTCATTTATTCATTCGTGAGCTGTAAAAAAACATAATTTTAGATAAAATGCCATATCTTTGTTTCATGTAGTGTCATTCCTGCATCTCGACATTTCAAGTGATTTGATCAGATGGATTTCACACCACTTAAAACTTAAGAGAGAAATGTACAGTATGTACAAATTGTTATTTTTAAAATCCTTCTCCGTTCAGCACCCACATGGCTCCATCTTGTACTTAATTTCTTGGTTTACTTTCCTAGTGCAATGATTAGGTCTACTTAAAAATCCACTGCACTAAGTTTGAAAGAAACACAGTGAGATGAGTAGAGCTGTTTCTTTCCCAGCAAATCTGGCCATGCCCCCTTCCCTCCCAAAGTGTTGATTATACTTTGTAAAAAGTATAATTCCTCCCCCCACCTCACCCCTGAAAATAAATGCATAATGGATCCTGAAGGGTTAAGTGCTCCATCACCTTGCCTTTCACTAATCAATACATATTTAATGTGATGTTGGTATCCAGGCACTCCAGGGCAGCTCCAGACAACCCTCTGAAGTAGACAAAACTTGTCCTTTCTGTACCCCAACCTCACCTTTCAGGACCCCGCTTCTCTCTTGGAACAGGTATAGTCTGCTGTGAGACTAGGTTTTGTTTACTTCTTGATGAGACTTGTCCTTGGTAATCTATCAGCCAAGAAGGAATTTTCTAATTACCCCAGCATGGTAATTTCAAAAAGGAATACACCTGATGGTCGTTATTTGCAGTAGTTATATCCCGTAACCTTGCTGTGAACTTTGAGTTAGAGAATAGTGAAACATTGTTCCAAAGGGAACATTGTTAGGTTCCTGTGAGCCTCTGTTTACATTCTTATCCACTGATCAATATATAACTGTGTTTTATATTTTTATATTTTATGTTTTTGTTTAAAGACACTTTATTTAATACATGGTGCTGACTCATTAACATTGAACTCACAGCCAGCCTCACTATAATTCATTCCTGAAGGAAGCTCATCTAACACAGGCGTTTTCTCTGTAAGGTGCATCACAACCTTCTTACACTTAGGAACACTAAATAACATGTTAGCACTGTACTTGCAAGACGTTTTAAGCAGAGGAAAAAAATGAATGCTTATTTATAGCGTCAAAGCTGAAACAAAAAGGCAGAGCCTTGTGCTATGTGACCTCAGCTGGGAGCACACAGATTAGGTGTCTCAAATTTTTTTTGCCACGTTGTACTTGTCTGTGAAAAACTACCCAAACACTGATTTGGGGATTACAAAGAAGCTTTGGTGAGTAGGCAAATTCACAAATAAGGAATCTACAAGTAATGAGAACCAAGTTAACATTTAAGAATTAGACATTTAATATGGGAAATTAAGATAACTGGGTAGGGTAGAAGGAGGTAATATCTTGGTGTTAGGATATCGCTATAAAAAAACAGTAATTTCTTCTCATAACAATAACCCTGAAAAAAAATCTTTTATGATATCTATATTCTTTTATAATGTAATTGGAACCCATTAATTTGGCTGTACATGATACTTTTGAAAGCAGGTCACAGAAACAGTAGTGCCCGGGGTTCAGATAAAAGTCTAAAGTTTAGGGGCGCCTGGGTGGCTCAGATGGTTAAGCATCTCACTTTGGCTCAGGTCATGATCTTGCGGTTCGTGGGTTCAAGTCCTGTGTCAGACTCTGTGCTGACAGCTCAGAGCCTGGAGCCTGTTTCGGATTGTGTGTGTGTGTGTCTCTCTCTGTGCCCCTCCCCTGCTCTCGCTCTCTGTGTCTCTCTCAAAAATAAATAAACATTAAAAATCAATAAATAAAAAAATAAAAGTCTAAAGTTTAACTTGATCTATCCCAAGCTGTGCTTGAAAGGGCCCTTGGGGCATTGGAAGATGTTTTAAAATTTCAAGGGAAACATGCAGATGTGTCTCCGATATTGTGGGAAATATTAGCCAAAAGTAGTTCACGGTTTAAACACTAGGTTGGTGTATTTGTTTTAATAACATCCTGTATTTGTGAAGCTGGGCTTTTGGTGGTTGCTGTGAGAAAAAGGAAACTCAGTGGATGTTTAGTTGTATTCCAGGATTTGAGAAGTCATGTTGTTAAGTCTAATCAACTTAATCCATTTTTGTGATTTAACTGCTTCATCAACAGAACTGTTAGGCTTGTCGCTGTTTTGTTTGTTTTGTTATGTTTTGTGGTTAGCCCAGAGGCACCTTGAAAAAGATTACTGAGACACAGTGCTTCAAGCAATAAAGTTTGAGGACCTATGGCTTAAGTGTTTGGGCATCACTGGCACACTGATTTTCATCTCTGCTTCAGTTTGCTTATCTGCAAACGAGGACAAATATGGCCATAGCTATAAAGTACTAGCATACACCTGGCAGTAGTTTCCCAAGAAATATTTTTTCTCATTCTGCTGGGGTGAAGTTTCTTATTACAATCCATTAACGAAATAGAATTTGTCAAGTAAGTTAACAATATTATTAAAATGGCAGGGATTAGAGTTACTCATCAGAGCTAGAAAATAAAGAGTTGAGGAGACTTCAGAAACAAGTTTGGTGGCAAAATTGATATTACTCTTGCAGATCGCTATTATCCAGTTAATTAACATGGTTCCATAAGGTTCCTCGTTTTGTTTTCCTAACCCAAGTAATTAGAAATAATTTCTTATGATTTTAAGAAAAATTCGGTAATTTTGTCTTGGTTATCTGTTCATTAACTGTTTATTTAAAGCTTACTAGACGCTCCACACTGTTAGAGGGACCCTGAATGCAGAGGTGAACAAAACGAAGTCCCTATCGTCAAGAGATGTATATTCCTCTGGTGGAAGACAGAAAATAAGCAAGGAGATAGAACACGTCAGTTATTGTGCCATGGGGAACACAAGCAGTATAAGGGGATAGAACACAGGATGGGTATTCGTTTTATGAAGGATGGTCACTGATTGAGTGGCATTTGAGAATAGACGTGGAGGAGGAGGAAACAAGCTATAATAATATTAGAGGAAATGTGTTCCAGGTGGAAGGAATGGCAGGTGCAGAGTAAGGACCATGCTGAATGAGATGGGAGCCATTGAAGTGTTCTAAGCTGACTTAGATCTTCCAGGGATCTTCACCCTAAGAGTAGACTGTATGTGGAAAAAATAGAAGCAAGGAGATCAATCAAGAGGCTTTCAGAATGACGCGGGATAGAGATGCCAATGGCCAGTCAGTCCTGACTGAGATGATTTTGCTCTACATTGACTTCAGGGAAATGTAATTCTGTTTTCTCCATTCCATTGGTATAGTCATTCTGCTTGGGAAATCCTTCTTCATGTATCATCCGAACTCTCTTGTTGCCTCTCCATGTCCTCCTCATCTTTCTGTTCCTAATGAAACTCTCATACGCATTTGAGCCTTTATTTTAAATGGGCCTCAATATATTTTTCATGTGTCCTGGTGAAACACTAAATCCCTCTGTCTTTTCTCATTTTGCTTCTCTCCAGAAACTGTTTTAGAGGATACTGAGCATTTGATTAGGAGCCAGAGGCAAGCGGATTGGTCCTTTTCTGCAACTGGCATGTGTTGTGACCCTCCTGGACAAGCACATGATTTTCTTGAGCCTGTGTAATAGGCACAAGAAAATCTCATAGACTCTTAGAGGGGGCAGATTTTAGAGACCGAATACTTTAATTGTGTCATTTTTCAAATTAAACCCACTTTTGCAGTCTAACAATCAGATAATAGACCTAGGGAACCGAGAATAGACCCAAAATGGTTCTTGATTATTGTAAAAAAGTCTTCCCTGGGAGCACAGAAAGACAGAATTGAGACTTGACCCTCAGAGTCCAGCCTCCCTCCAATCTAGTGAATTACACATTTTGGTGATTCTTTTTACTCTATAAGACTACCTAATGATATAAGTCCTATTATCTCTGGGCCCATTTGCAGACCTTCACTATTTTTCCATGTCTCCTTTAATGTGTGGGGATCTTTGAGCAACTGACACATAACACTGCTACTTTTTAAAATGAATAATTCAAGAAAAAAAAACCCAGTGCTTTCATGCAATTAACAAAATGAACATGCACACAACTTTTTAGAGAGAGAGAGAGAGCAGAAGAGAAGCAGGGAGAGAGAATCTTAAGCAGGCTCTACGCTCAGCCAAGAGCCTGACATGGGGCTTGATCCCATGACACTGGGATCATGACCTGAGAGGAAATCAAGAGTCAGATGCTCAACAGACTGAACCACCCAGGCACCCCGCACAGAAACATTTATATGGGTGACTTGGATGGGTTTGCTGCATGATTAAGGCACAAGAAAATATTTTAAGCTCACCCATTTGCCTGGTGTTACTTGTGATGGTTACAAGCATAGGCCCTGAGCCCCCTCAACTTGCTAGGTGTAACACCTTGGAAAACTGACTTGACTCTGAGTCTGTTTATACATCTGTAAGGTGGGGATTCAATGTATTTCATTAGGTTTTTACATGGAGTAAATCCTTTAGCTGAATGCTCGGCCCATAGTGGTTGGTAAAAAATTATTCCCATTATCATTGCAGTTGTTATTGGGTATATAGTTTGTTAAGCATAATAATCATCATTATCACATATTACTTTAGTTCACTTTTATCATTTACAAAGCATTTTCATATATGTTTTATCCTACAATCCTGAGAGGTAGATGGGACAAATAGGAATTATGATCTCCATTTTATGAATGAGGAGATAGAGAAGCAGAAAAACTGTACATGACTTGCCAAAGACACACAGTTTGTGAGTGGCAAAGTTAGGCCAAAAACATTCCAGTTCCCTAGGTCCACTTCCAGGTTTTTTGTGTTTTGGGCTTTTTGTTTCTGGGTTTTTTTTGTTTTTTGTTTTTTGTTTTTTTAAACTTTGTTTTGGTTCCTGAGCCATAGTCACTTGAATGAAAGCTCATCATTATTAACCATATGATGCCAGGTTGTGTTTGTCATTGACTCATCTACTAAACACACAGATCATTGAAATGTTTGGACACAGTGCTATAGGCACTGTCATATTTTCCCTTTTTTTCTGTTGAGTGAGGTTTTTCATTTTACTTTTCTCTCTCCTTTTGAAAAACTAATGATGAAAAGCACTTGAAATCTTGTCATCTCATCCGTCAGCAGAATTTACCAACTTGCTGTAATTGTTCTCTAGTACATTTCAGAAGAGTGAAAAATGGTCAGAGATTATTGTCTCTGTCCGCAATGAAAATACAACCAGTTATTTGAACCACGTTCTGCCCACCCCACCCCTCCTTTAGTTAATAAAGTATGGGAACAAAACCTCTTTCTTCCCTCTTTCTTTCAATAATTCTGTGAAAGAAAATTGAACATCTGTAGATGACTGGGCGAATATTAATAGGGTTGATGGAGAGAGAGAAGGAAAACAAGAAGGATACGCCAAAGCTTGGAAAATTACTATGCATAAGGTGATATTGGCATGAAGACCCCATTTTATGCCTGTCTGACCAATCTCAAGGCTTCATCAATAACCACACCTGATTAATTACAGTGAGGTAGCCAAAGAAACCAGCAGAATAAAAATGTGCCCTTTTGGATGAGGAATGGGTACCTGTATCATCAGTACTGCTGTGGTCTATTTCTTCCTTTTGAAATACAGAGCCCTGGGAGATGGTGTTACTGTGTGCCAGGAGGCAGTTTGTGGGTGACTGTCAGATCTCAGTCTAATGACCAATGATCTAAGAATGTCACACTAATGCACTGTGTCCCCTTTGTGAATCATCCCCACCACCTCCAAGTTCATCTTCTTAGAATTAACAGAGATGATAGTCTACGGTACATGCTGCAAGATTTAGAAAGTTTTGAGCAGGTATAATCTCTCATGCCTCAGTTTCCTTATCTGCAAAGTGGAGAAAATGGTGTCTGCATGATGGGACTGTTAAGAAAATGGTATGAATTAGTATATGCAAAGTGCTTAGAGAAGATAGGCATTGGCACATGAAAACCACTTAACACATGTTATCTATTATGGTTATTAAAGATGGGGAGTATTTTTATTTCTGGGTTTGTAGATTAATTCATACACTTTTTTCTGACACTGGACGGGATCTTCATGTAACTACTCACTTTAAAGACATTCTATAGCTGCAATTCTTACCTGATTTATAAGGTGAAAAAGTTAGACACAATTGGGCACTTGTGTCTAAATTCTAATTCTGTTGTTAACTGGGTTAGGGACATTGGACATGTTGTTTCTCAGAACCTTCGTGTTCTTATCTCTAAATAGAGAATGATCCTTATTTCACTGTGCTTGGTTTTAGCTAAATTGATACTATGTATGAAAGAGTTATTTAATCCTTTGTAGTGGTGTAGTAATTGGTGGCTTTACTTTTTAAAAGTGTTTGAATGAATTGATTTCAAAATCCTAAGAAATTATGATGGAAAACACTTTTTAAATGCCTATTATATGCTAGACACTCTACACAAAGAATATTACTTAATCTTCACAAAAATCACAGAACAACTTTTATCAATATCACAAGGGAGGAAACCAGAACTAAGAGGATTTTGCCAGTAGTCACACAGGGGTTCATATTCAGGCAGTCTTGAGTCTGGAATCCATAGTCGCAACCTGTACAGTATACAATTTAGTGACCACGTCAGATACTTCATCTGGAATAACAATTGGCTTGGAGATTATTTTCACTATCAAGACTAAAAAAGACTGGGAATAGACCAAAAAGGGTATTATAGACCACGTATAGGTATAACTTTTGTTGGTGGTGGTTATTTTCTATCTTAAATAGATTTCTATGGATGGAAAAAACACAAATATAGTTTGTCTTAAAACTAGAAAGCATGTCATGTCAAGAGTTAAATAGCATTTTAATACCTACAGGAGGAAGAAATAAAGTATATATTTTTTTAAAAGGTAAACTGGGGCAGCTAGATTTTTCCGACTCCATTGCAGCCAGCACCCTCCTCCATAACCCCCTACATGTAACTGCCTACAAGCTCTCTTTCCCGGGAGCCACTTAGCCTTATCTGCCACAAAGTATATGGGTGGCATTGAGGGTTATCAGTTTAGAATATTCTGATTCTTCTCCTTTCCTTTGTACTTTTAGACCCCAGAAGAACTAGAAGACGATTCTGACTTTGAGCAGGAGGATTATGATGTGCGCAGCCGGACGAGTGTTCAGACTGAGGATGACCAGCTCATTGCAGGACAGAGTGCACGGGTGAGTGGACATCCAGGACTTGGGTTTCATGCACCAGGGCTATTTACACCACATTGATTTGAGGGTATTTCTGACCAGAGTCTTGGAATCGCAGAGATTCATAGCTCAGAAATCTGCCTTCTTACTTGTGGTTGTTTTTAGCAATTCATATTATTTTTTTAATTTTTTTTTAATATTTATTTATTTTTGAGACAGAGAGAGACAGAGCGTGAATGGGGAGGGTCAGAGAGAGAGGGAGACACAGAATCCGAAGCAGGCTCCAGGCTCTGAGCTGTCAGCACAGAGCCCAATGTGGGGCTCGAACTCACGGATCATGATATGACCTGAGCCGAAGTCGGACGCTTAACCAACTGAGCCACCCAGGCGCCCCGCAATTCATATTTTACACAATGGAAATAACCACTAGTGCTTCTGATTCCTATTAACTCCATTTTCTCTCCATCACTTGAAACTTAGCAGCCACATCACTGCAAACAATTTAAGAGTATAGTGGATTTTATTGGCTTGGAATCATGAATAGATAGTTCAACAGCTAAGGAACACATGAATACTCAGATCTTGTATTGGCACAGACACCACAGTTCTGCTTGAGGTTGCCAAGCTTATTAACTCAAGAGGGAAGGACAAATGGAAAATTAGAGCGCTACTTTGTTATGGGCTCCATACTCTGTTCCATGTTCTGGCCTAGGGTCTCTGGTGAACAAGACCACATCTTTGAAATTGGTCCAAATTCATCAGAATAGAGAAATAACTCTCCCTCCCTCTCGCTAATACCTGCTTATGGCCAGGGTGGTAGCCCTAGATCTGTCTGCCACATGATAGAAAAAGAAATTATACAGACATATTAGAAATATGCCAGTTTAAGGCATGGAGCAACAGAAAGATTATTGCTCTGGCTGCCATTTGAACATTCCTGAACACTCAGTGACACTATCTACCAACAAAAGTGTTTCTAAGAGGATTCTGACCAATCCTATTAACTGTATCTCCTTGAGGGTAGATGCAGGTAATCAAGGCAAGTTTCAAGAGATTATATCCCTGGGGATTATAAAAGAGGGTGAGATTATCCTCCCTTTAAAGACTCAGTTTTTATAGGGTGAAAACAATCTCATTATATAGATTGAGTTCTTACTATATTCTAGTTAGAGTATTTTAATTCTCTATTAAGCTTTACTTTAGGAAAAATAATGTATAGGAAACATGAGTTTGTATACGAAGCATGAGTCTGAGTGATTTAGGACAGAGATTAGGAAACCCCATAAAGCTCACACTGGTTTACGAATTGTGAAAGAAGAGTAGACAGAGGAAGGGAAGAAAAAAAAAAAAGTTAGAGAGGGAGGGAGCCAAACCATAAGAGACACTTAAAAACTGAAAATAAACTGAGGGTTGATGGGGGGTGGGAGGGAGGGGAAAGTGGGTGCTGGGCACTGAGGAGGGCACCTGTAGGGATGAGCACTGAGTGTTTTATGGAAACCAGTTTGACAATAAATTTCATATTAAAAAAAATAAAATAAAGAATAAATAAATAAACAGGACTCAAAGAGGACTAAACCTTATGTTAAGAAAATCTTTGTACTTATAACCCAATTTCTCTTTCATGCCTTATGCCCTGATACTCTCATCCAACAGTGAAATGATTCACAAGATATATAGATGGACATTGATAGGGGAAATACGAGGGTAAAAGCCAGAATATTAAAGATGCACTGGCTTTGGTTCAGACAGATTTGGTTTTGAATTGTAAAGAGTGGAATGAGGACAATGCTCCATTACATGTTGCTTAATTGCTATGAGCCTCAGTCCTTTTATCTGTAAAATGTGAACAATAGACTTGATAGAATTCTTTTGAGGTTTAATTGCTTAATATTTGTAAAAAAATGAACAGAATACCTGACATACATTAAGTGCTCAATAAAGAATGACTGAAAATTGTCATCCTTTGGAAGAGAAATCATTTTGTATCACAGATTAGTGACAGTAGAAAAGTACACAAAAGAATATGAAGCCCCCTACTTGGCAAATCTTTTGTGGACTGTAATCCTTCCCCCACTCCCAATGTTGAAATTTGAGAAGTTCATTAAACTGAGAGGCTTTGGAGCCTGTTTTGGCCTAACACTAAATCAATTCATCCATCAGGTCAGTTCCTCTGCAGAATTAAATAAAACCAGCATTTTTGTGTCCATGACAAAGGGCAAATTTGAGTAATTCATCCAAACATTAATCAATTCAAAGTCAGTTTGATTGACTGAATGCAATTCAGTGTTGATATAGCCCAGTATCTTGTGTCAATGATCAAGGCATATTTACAACCCTTATCGTATTATATAATCACCATCTTGTCAAAATGGCATTATTAGTCCCACTTCTTACAAGAATGTAGTCCCATTGTACTTCCATTTCATGCATCTTACATTAGATATCAAGTCAATTAAGATGGGTGAAAACAGAAGTCAGATGGCACCTGTCTATATCATCTACTATATTTTTCACCCAGTAGGTGAAAAGACAATTGTTTTTTTTTTTTTAAAGGTTTTTCAGCATGAATTATGAACACAGTCCAGGATAGTAACAAAGTACCCCTATAATCCAGTACTTGGTGATTTGTCTTTGAGATCCATCATGTGGCCTGTGTGATTAACTTGCAGCAGACAGCATTAGTTATTGAGTCAGCCTATTTTAGCCTGTAATTATATGATGACAAATCAGAGACCTAGAATTATGGCTGTAAGTTGGAAATAAGAGGGTGCATTGAATTGCTGAGATGACAGATGGTCGAACTTTTGACCAGAGAAGTATGTTAACTTGGTCAAAATTGTGAAGGAGACCAAAGTTGTCTTTGACAGAAGTAGTTGCCCTTTGTATCAGTCAGTCCTTCCTTGTTAAAGGCCTTATTTTTTGTTTGCATTCAGATAAATTCTTCCTCTCTGAAAGGGTAAATTAATCTATAAGGAGGTTAAGGTAGGAGAAAAGCTTTTAGTACCTACTCTAACATTGCTCCCAAATTCTGAAATTAGATTATTTCCTTTATGTGTCCCTATCTGATGCTTCTCTACAGTATTTTGTTGAGAGAGGGAGAGGCAGAGAATTATCATACCCTGCTAAAATGTAGGAGGAATCAGACCCTATGATCCTAGACATGACATCTTAAAAACTGCTTCTTCACAGGTTGATGTAGTTAAAATTGGTCAATGAAAACTTTTGGGCACTTAACCTTAGTGATGGAATATATAATTTGGAGTCATACAGACCTGATTTTAAATATTGTCTTGATCAAGCTGTGTCTCTTTGGGCAACTTTCTTAGCCTCTCTATGCTTTATCTGTCTCTCCCTCTCCCTTTCTTTCTCTCTCTCCCTCTCCTCCTCCACTGTCTATCTCATGATGTCCGATTAGGAGAACTGCATGATAAAATTTGTATCATAATATGTGTCACATAATATGAAGTTGATAAAGATGATGATAATGCTTATAGCATAAGGCAGTTTTTCATTAGAAGGCTGGTCAAATAATTTAACCTAAAAGAGCATGGACAATTTAGGAAATCATGAAAGTTTTTACTTGAATTAATGAGATAATTAACTCAATTTTCCTGTTTACTTCAGGGCCTGAGACTGGTAAAAGTCAAAGGACCCAATCTTTAACTACTTATATTTATTATTCTGCTTTAAAACCAAGTGAGCACAAATTGACACATTGAGTTTTAGCCCTTTTAATCACTTATTTATAAAGATGTACTTTAAGCCTAAATGTTAGACTCTTACTCTGGCTTAAGGAACTAACACTTGTCAGTTTGGAGGCTCATAGACTCCAAAAGTAATTTTTTCTCTTTGAGATTGGAAAAATAATCATATCAAAAGCTCCTGAGATTTAGATTGAAGAAAAAATTCTGGGCAGAGTGATTGTTGGCTTGTATCAGTGATTTGCACTTTGGTTTAATAAGTAGAGTTTATAATTTCAATCACAAAAAAATGGTTGGCTCTTCAGAAGAAAAGCTGAGAGCCTGGGATCAGGAAGCAGGGAATTTTGTGGATTAAAGTCTCTGATGCCACAATATGGGGCCCCAGATCAGCCAATCTCTGGAGCTGTGCTTGGCTACTATGCATAGAACCAGCAGAAACTCTAAGACCACCCCAGGTGATCACATCACAGATACAGAAAAGCTGATTTGTTCCCTTTCCTCTTGGCCATGAAAATCATTTTTCTCATGTTGCCTTAGTTTGAGGGAATGAACAATTGCATATTATATATTTTCTATTCAGCTTGATTGGAATGTAGTCATCTTTTTTTTTCCAGCTAAAACTTTAATGTGTTAACATTTCAAACTGCTGAGTTACATTGATAAGACCTAATTAAAACGCATGTGTTGAATTTTAATTTGATTAACTTGCAAATTTTGCAGTTTGTGATCTACTGTTTATAGATAACCTTTTTTTAAGATTCCAGTTTCAGAAAAGGTCAATTATGAATTTTTAAAAGCCAGGAGCATTTTAAGAATATTTAGGAAAAGACTTTGGCTCATCGATAGCTACATAAGCAGAAGCAAATGTAATGACACTTGCACCCAAGTCACACACCATTAAGTGCATTATGTGGGTTGAGCACCCCTAGAGTCAAAATAACATGTTCTTTTGCAAATCTGCTTTGAAGGGGCCATTTTTTTTTCTTCAGAATTGTGCCCTTAGAAAATGTTTGTCAGTTCTAGTAACTTCTCTTGAACTCTGTTGATGCAGTGAGTGGAAAAATGGTTACACAGTCAATCAGAAGATATATATTGAGCTTCTACTGTTTGCAGGATGCTGAGGCCTCTACCCTAAGGAAGCTCTGAGAGAAGTCAAAAGTAGGGCATCAATAGGAATTAGAGAGTAGAACAAGGCAGTTAATACTCAAATCCTAAATTATACAACTGAAACTCATGTGATAGAGTTCAAAGAAAAGTGTACACTCTTCAATGCACAAATTAACCCTTTTGAGACAATGAAAGTTTCATTGCTTTCCATCTGGGTATTGAATATAGAGTCTGAAGGTCTGGTGGGTAGTTTTACAGATTCTTCTACAGAAAAGCACCTAATGAATGGTTTACATAATTCTAGTTAGGACTTCTGAGGTCTAAGTAAAACATGAATATCAGTTTTATATGAGGACGACAAATTAATCTAGGACAGCATCAGATCATCAGACAGGGATGCTTCAGGAAAAAAGTGCATATTTAACTTCTGCAAATCCATACCTATCTCAAATGCAGTGGGATAGCTGTCTTGTTATTAGTACAGTATTTCATATTTGAATTTATAATCAACTCTTTGGTATATCAGCCACCTTTTTGATAGTTTTTAAAGTACTTTAAAATATTCTTCAAAAATACTATTTTAACCATATAGTATTTGTCCCAGTCTGACTTTTTAAATATGGATAGCAATTTGTGTATATGCACATGGACACTCACATACACATACACAGACACTCACATATTAGTTATATAAAGCCACACACATGCCTGCATGGAAGTTTGTACACATGGCTATATATTAGTAAGATGTATCTGTGCAGCTACTTGTCTGAGGACACCTTCATGTTAATTATACAAAGAGATCCCTTACTCAGGCAAACAAAGTCTCATCTCTAGGATGTCCAGCCTGGTGAACAATGCTTATGATTTCAGCAATACTTGCCCCACTGGAATGGGATCATTGTGTAGTGTCAAACCTGTATGGTTGTGCATGGTGATCCACTTGTACACGGTAGTTAAGTATGGTGTTAGTTGACCTGGGTTTGAATCCTATACATACAGCTTATCAGTTGTGTAATATTGAGAATTTAATTTCTCTGGGTCTTAGTATCACCATTAATAAAATAGCGGTAATAATAGTATTAATCTTGTAGAATGCTTAAGTAGATTTTTTTTTTGTTTTCTTGTTGTTGTTGTTGTTGTTGTTGTTGTTGTTTTTACATACATAAGCCTCTTAGCACAGTACCTGGTATACATTTCTGTACTCAAGGAATCATGTCAATTGTCTATTTATGTATAGTAACATAGACTCTGGGCCCATCCCTTCTCTTTCATAGCAACTAAGTAATGAGCTCAAGGGGTAGCTGGAAAGGAAAACTAATATAGTCATGATACTAATATATTAACAATAATCCCATAGATGCTTTCATTTCTCTTTTTGGAAAAAACACAACACCTTTGTTATTTCATTTGCTGTCAACTATAACACCCTGAGGTAATTTTTTACTATTCTTAGATCTGAAGAAGTTAAGAATATAATCCAGTAGCGATTAAGTCTTAACCTAAGTCAGTGATAGAGCCCATTGAGCCCAGTTTTGCTGAGTTTATGTCCATTGATATTTTTACTAGAAATCAACAACCTTTCTTCCCAATAATTTACTTACATTAGGACAAACTTTATAATTTAGGAAGCAAGGCTTTATTGTATGTGTTATTTTACTTGTCCTTTGCAAAAGTTTTAAGTTTCCCAAATCATGCTTTCATTACTGAACACACATATCCCAGAACCAGAGGGTTACTAGTGCTGTCATACTTATCCACATGCTCCTTTCTATGAAACAGGTCGCACATGGTTCTATGAGGATGGAATGAAATGATTCCAGACATTGCATTCAAGGCAATGCATACATGGTGTTTACCAAATGCAGTTGATTGTCTTTATTTGTGGTACCTATATTCTATAACATCACCATGAACACTTAATTAGCAGCTATGGAGTCATGGCTTTTAGAGGAAATAGTGTTAGGTTCCTGAGAGCTCCTGGTCTCAACATTTTATTTCAACCAATAAATACAGAATCTTGTTTAATGAATGTTTCCTTTCATATGCTTTATAGTTTTGATTCATTATCATTGAACTCATGGACAAGAGCACTGTAGCTCATGCCTGAATGAACCTTGTCTAATACATGTATATTTCTCCATAAGGCACATCACAGCCTTTCGGTGCTTAGGGACACTTAGAAAGCATTTGAGCACTATGGTTGGGGGCTATGTTAAATAGAAAAATTACCAATAAAAAGTACAAATATGTGGAAAATATGGCACCAAACAGACGACAGAAGGGACCTGTTTTTCAGTGCTGAAACGAAAAGACAGAGAATTCCTTGTTCAACCATATCTGTGAATAGGCCTGACAGGTGAACCCAATTTTTTGCAACTCTGCATGTCTGTGAATGACGAGAAAGCACCACAAGTATTGATTTTGGGCTGCCAATAAATTTTAGAGAGTAGGCAAATTTGTATAGAAAGATTCCATGAATAATGAGAATCAGCTGTAGTTCTTGCTTTTCTACATTCCCTTACCTAGCAACTTTTGAAAATCGACCTTTACTTCCTAAACCTATATCTTATCCCATCATACCTTCTACTTCTGCATACTAATAGGCTCTGTAGGGAGTCATGGTTATCTCAGAATTTCCACAGGGAAGATGGGAGAGGGCTGGGAATAGGTATGCCATCCCTGAAATGCCTTGGGTTAGGGGATTGTTTGGTATCTAATCATGCATTCCTTCATTAACACTCATGGAAATTCTCTCCACCCCACTTGGATGCTCAGATATTGTTTAAAATTCCTCTTCTTTCCAGCGACAGAAAGCC
The DNA here is from genome assembly GCF_023721935.1 of Panthera uncia. NCBI lineage: Eukaryota > Metazoa > Chordata > Mammalia > Carnivora > Felidae > Panthera > Panthera uncia. The sequence goes on from NW_026057578.1 coordinate 93,541,924, forward strand.
TTTTTTCTTTTTTTTCCTTCTCTGAACAGATTTCAGTGTTGAAAGAGGTACATTCTTTCATCTGGTAAAAGTTTCTTGAGACCAAATATAAAAATTGTCAAGAATAGATTCTTTTGAACAAACATATGTCATCAAAGCAACACAGAAGTTCTGTTACTGTCAATGTGCACATACCTTTTGGATCTCTCTATTTTTGTGTGTGTATAGGAATAGGGACGGGGATTTGGGGGATGTTACCAGTCTATGCTTTTGCTTTCCTGGGGATGGAGAAAACGTACTTTCTGGAATGGTGGGGCAGCCTATAAACCTTGTCGGGGTCTGGCTTTGCCATTAACTTAAAGCAGAGTCACCCTACTTTACTTTGTCAATATTAGTCACACGTATTCTGTAACCCACACAGGCCATCATGGCACAACTACCGCAGGAGGAGAAGGCAAAAATAGCTGAGCAGGTGGAGATATTCCACCAAGAGAAAAGCAAGCTGGATGCCGAAGTGGCCAAATGGGATGACAGCGGCAATGATATAATTGTGCTGGCCAAGCAGATGTGTATGATCATGATGGAAATGACAGACTTCACAAGGTGAGGCCCAGAGACAGGAAGATGATTTTCTCATTAAACCCAGAAGCGTAACAGTGTATATTAGCATGTGAGAGCCTGCTGAAAAATTAAAATATTACATCAAAGCAAGGTAGTGGTATTATAAAATTTACATGTGTAAGTCAAAATGATATGGACCTAATTCTTAGCAGATAGTCAAGGAGGACAGATTCATTTTTGTGATTATTATTGTTTTAATTATACTAAGTCATTCATAAAATTTAACCCCTGGGAGTTGAGTGACTCATTTTTGTTCTGTGCTGTTTTGCAATGTTTTTAAACACTGTTTTCAAGATAAGGTGAATGATTTGTTTATATTCCTTTGGGAAAAAAAATGTACATCTATACAGCTGTGTGTGCATACATACATGTAATAGGTTGAATGCGAAGTCATGATCAAGCATTGATCTCAGCTCATGTTTTACCCTTACATACAAAGATTCAGTTTCCACAATCTGATCCCATAATTTTGACAGGAAAATTAAAAATTGTATAAGTGTTATTCCCTTTTGCTGTAAGCAGTGCTTTTAATAAATCAAGAGATCAGTCAGAATTTTGTCGGGAGGCTTTGCCTCACCGGGGTCATTGCTGTTTCTGCCACTGCAATTTTAATCTCCTCTTTAAAGGGAGGTGACATTTCTGCCCTTCCTACTACACAAAGGGCAAATCAAGGGAGAGCAAAGCTCAATGAAAAAAATCCCTGGATTTTGAAGCTGAATACAGGTGATTTTAGACCAGCCTCTTACTGTCTTTGTTTATTTGCAAAATGGGGAAATAATGCTTTTCTTATAATCTTCATAGGAGAGCTTTAAAATCCAATGAGGTAAAGCAGTTGTAAATTATGCTGCTATACAAATGTAAGCTACCATTATATTACAATTTTTTTTCCATTGGAAACACAAATACACATGATCAAGATATTTTAATGATTAAACATGATATTTGTTTATAAAACTATGTAAGATATATGGTAATGCCAAAATATCACCTTATGGGTGACAATATTTTTAAGGATTATTGAATGCTTCTAATAGGAGAAGGCTACAATTGATTTTATGTAATAAAATATGGAATATCTCTGCCTCATCCCCCTTACCCTTTGCCTCTGGCCAATATATACTAATGACATTGCCTGGGCCTTTCTCTAAATATTTTTAAATTGTTTTTGACTTCAGTGGAATTACTTTAGTAATATGAAGGTGACCTTTGAGACTTTTTAAATGTCATTGTATTCATTAGAAGCTCAAATTTGTACATCCGGTTAGTCTTTGTCGGCTTCACAGATTTATTTCACACACGAAAAATAATAGTAGGAAAAAACAGTCTGAGCTACTACTTAAGGATACTTCATAGCTAAGTATGAATTTACTACAAATCAGACTATTCTGGCAGTCTCAGTCGTTGCTTTTCTAGGCCTGTAATGACTTAATTTGCTTGCTTTCAACATGGTATTAGTATTTTATCTGATAGATATTATGCAATCCGTTAATAACATCACTTGTAAAAATAATCTCATTAGTTCAAAGTGAATAATGAATCTAGTCAAGTTGCTAGTTTAGATCAGAAGAACATTTTATAATGCTCTAGATTATATGTAACAGTGGTCATGGAAGAGAGATATATTTGAGGGGGTCTTGTTAGATGATGTTAAATAAAGCAGACTTTCTATTAGTCAAAGTATAGTTTTAAAAGCAAAAAGAAGGCCACTTCAATTTCCTAGGGATTTCATATAATCATTTTATGCTTATTTGAGTAATGAAATGTCTAGGATAACACTGATTATCATTTGTCCTACCACCTGATGAGTAGTTTCATGCCTCTTTGTGAGGGCAAAGGGAGGAACCCAGTAATTAACGGCCAGAGAAACAGACGAGGGCGTGAATTGGAAGCTGACTTGAGCCATTTTTTGGTGGACTCTCACCTGAGTTCTCTACTTAACCGTATGCATTATCATTATTATTGTTGCCCCAGCATTTTCTACTTCAGGGAAGAATAGTTTTAGCTGTATACTGTAAAAAGCCCTATGTACTATATTCTCTAAAGGAAAGAAGATAGCTGGTTAGGAATTGAAACTTGACTCTTCTCAAATCATATGTTTAAATTGCATCTGGAGGGCAAAAAAAAAAAAAAAACCTTTGCATTTATTATAATGTTGTTTTATTTTTTACCAGTAGCTAACATTAATTTGATTCAGTCATCTCAATGATATACAGTCCATTATTATTAAAATTGGAGAGGTTCTGCCTCATTATTTGTGAAATAACTTCTTCATGGAGGATAAAACTAATTATGCCTCATGTCTTTTTCCTGTTCAGTCCTTGACTTCTATTTCATGGGCAGTGGCAGAAGCACTGTCCTGCAGAGGGTGACTCCATATTTCTGATGTCATTCTCAGTAAGAAATAGCATGTACCAGTCTTGTGTCCCAATAACATAAGGTGTGCAGATGGCAGCAGCTCAGAAAAGAAACCCAAGTTTAATTGTATAGCAAGGAACAAAGCTGTCTTTTGAGACCAACTGTAACTTCTGATCTGTAAGGAAAAGGATTTAGGCTAAGAAAAGGAACTTTCAGGGTACAGTCAACTGTAAAATGCTGAGCACTGGGCTCAGAAAACATGTAATCACCCCATTCTTCCCGAACTTAATTTCTGCCTTAGTGCAGACACTCAGTACCTCAGTCTAGGTATCACTTGGCTAGTTTTTGATTTCAGCCCTTGACCCTTTTCTGTCCCTTCCATGTCACATCTGGCCATTAAAAGGCCACCGTCTACCTCCCTTTACACCAGCTCTCTCATTAGCTCTTCTGTTCATAGAAAAAAAAAATACAAGTACTGATTTTGCTATACAGTGCCTACCTTTTAAGTTTCTTTATTGAAATATATTCGACACATGACATTACATTAATTTCAAGTGTACAACATGGTGATTTGACAATTCTGTATTTATGCAATGTTCACCACAAGTACAGCTACCATCTATTGCCATACAATGCTATTACAATACAATTGATTATATTCCCTATGCTGAGACTTTCATCCCCATGATTTATTTATTCCATAACTAGAAACCTGAGACTTTCATCCCCATGATTTATTTATTCCATAACTAGAAACCTGTGTTTCTCACTCCCCTTCACCCATTTTACCAGTATCCCCATCTCACCTCCCTTCTGGCAACCATCACTTTATTCTCTGTATTTGTGGATCTGTCTCTGATTATTTTGTTAGGGGTCTGTGTGTGTGTGTGTGTGTGTGTGTGTGTGTGTTTTAGATTCCACCTATAAGTGAAATCATACAGTGTTTGTCTTTCTCTCTTTTGTTTCACTTAGCATAATATACTCTACGTCCATCCATGTTGTTGCAAATGGCAAGATTGCATCTTTTTTATGACTGAGTAACGTGTGTGTGTGTGTATCACATCTTCTTTGTCTATTCATCTATTGATGGATGCTTGGATCGCTTCCATATCTTGGCTATTGCAAATAATGCTGCAGGAAAAATAGGAGTGCGTATACCTTTCTGAATTAATATTTTCATTTTCTTTGGGTAAATACCCTGTAGGAAAAGTACAGGACCATAGAAATACCCTATGGTATTTTCTATTTTCTATGGTAATTTCTATTTGTAATTTTTAAAGAAACCTCCATACTGTTTTCTATAGTGGCTGTACCAATTTACATTCCCACCAACAGTGTACAAATGTGCCTTTTTTTCCATATCCAAACATTTATTATTTCGTCTTTCTGATTCAAGCCATTCTGACAGGTGTTAGGTTATATCTCATTGTGGTTTTGGTTACCATTACTCTCATGATTAGTGATAGGGAGCATCTTTTCTTGTGTCTGTTGGCCATTTGTACATCTTCTTTAAAAAATTGGGGCTCCTGGGTGGCTAAGTCGGTTAAGCATCCGACTTCGGCTCAGGTCATGATCTCGTGGTCTGTGAGTTCGAGCCCTGCATCAGGCTCTGTGCTAACAGCTCAGAGCCTGGAGCCTGCTGCAGATTCTGTCTCCCTTCCTCTCTGCCCCTTACCCATTTGCTGTCTGTCTCTCTCTATCAAAAATAAATAAAAAATTTTTTTAAAAAGTCTATTCAGGTCCCCTGCCCATTTTTCATTTGGACTGTTTTTATTTTTTTTATTATTTAAGTTATATGAGGTTTTTTTTTGTATATTTTGGATAGTAACCCCTTATTGGCTATATCATTTGTAAATATATGTTCCTATTCAGTATGTTGTTTTTGTTTGTTTGTTTGATAGTTTCCTTCACTGTGCAAAGGATTTGTTTTAAATTTATTTATTTGTTTTGAGAGAGAGAGAGAGAGAGGGAGAGAGAGAGAGAGAGAGAGAGAGAGAGAGAGAGAGAGAATCTCAAGAGAACCTCACTGTCAGCACAGAGCCTGGCACAGAGCTCTGATCTCACTAACCATGAGATCACTGCATGAGCCAAAATCAAGTGTCAGAGGCTTAACCAACTGAGCCACCCAAGTGCCCCAAATGATTTTTTTTTTTTTTGGTGTAGTCCCAATAGTTTGTGTTTGCTTTCATTTCCCTTGCCTGAGGAGACATAACTAGAAAAATATTGCCAAGGCCAGTGTTGGAAAAAGTACCGCCTATGTGTTCTTCTAGGAGTTTGATGGTTTCATGTCTCACATTTAGGTCTTGAATACACTTTGAGTTTGTTTTTGTGTATGGTGTAAGAAAAGTGTTCCTGTTTCATTGTTTTTGCACATAGCTATTTAGTTTTCCCAGCACTATTTTTTGAAGACTGTCTTTTCTCCAATATATTCCCCAATATATTGTCCCTGCCTTTTTCATATTAATTGACTATATAAGCATGCGTCTACTTCTGGACTCTGTATCCTGTTCACTTGATGTACTAGTCCATTTTTGTGCCAATACCATACGTTTTGATTACTATAGCTTTGTAATAAAACTAGAAATCAGTGATTGTGATACCTCCAGCTTGTTTTTTTCTTTCTCAAGATTGCTTTGGTTATCCAGGGTCTTTTGTGTTTCTATACAGAATTTAGAATTATTTTTTCCAGTTCTGTGAAAAATAATATTGGTGTTTTGATAGAGATTGCATTGAATTGGCAGATTGCTTTTGGTAGTGTGGACATTTTAACAATATCAATTCGTCCAATCCATGAGAATGTTTTATCTTTCCATTCATATGTGTCATCTTCAATTTTTTTTCTTCATTATTTTATAGTTTTCACAGTACCAGTCTTTCAGCTCCTTACTTATTTCTAGGTATTTTATTCTATTGGTGCAACTATAAATTGAACTGTTTCCTTATTTTGTCCTTCTATTTCATTATTAGTGTATAGAAATACAATAGATTTCTGTATATTGATTTTGTGTTTTGCAACTTCACTGAACTCATTTATATATCTAGTAGTTTTTTGGTGGTCTTTAGTGTTTTCAAATATAATGTCCCATCATCTACAAGTAATGGAAGTTTTACTTCTTCCTTACCAATTTGAATGCCTTTTATTTCCTGTCTGATTGACGTGGATATGACTTCCAATACTATGTTGAATAAAACAGAGTGGACATCTTTGTCATATATATTTTTTTTAATTTTTTAGTGTTTATTTTTTGACAGTGAGGGACAGAACACAAGCAGGGGAGGGACAGAGAGAGAGAAGGAGACACAGAATACGAAGCAGGCTCCAGGCTCTGAGCTGTTAGCACAGAGCCTGAGATGGAGCTCAAACCCACAAACTGTGAGATCATGACTTGAGCCAAAGTCAGATGCTCAACTAACTGAGCCACCCAGGCACCACTTTGTCATGTTTCTGATCTCAGAAGAAAAGTTCTCACTTTTTCACCACTTAGTATGATGTTAGCTGTGAGTTTGCCATTTGTGACCTTAATTATATCGATACATGTTCCTTCTAAATTCATTTTGTTGAGAGTACTTTTTTTATTATGAACAGATGTTGAATATTTTCAAATAATTTTCTGTATGTATTGGGATGATCATGTGATTTTTGTCTTTCATTTTGTTAATATGGTGTATCACACTGATCAATTTGCAGATATTGAACCATTCTTGCATCCCCAGAGTAAATCCCACTTGATTTTGGTGAATGATTATTTTAATATATTGTTCAATGTTGTTTGCTAATATTGAGGATTTTTGAATTCATTAGGGATATTGGCCACTAGCTTTCCTTTTGTGTAGTGCTTTATCAGGTTTTGGTATCAGGATAATGCTGGCCATGTAGAATGTATTTGGAAGTTTTCTTTCCTCTTCTATTCTTGGAATAGTTTATAGAGAATAGGTATTAACTCTTCCTTAAATGTTTGGTAGAATTCACCTGTGAATCTATCTGGCCCTGGACTTTTGTTGGAAATTTTTTGCTTACTGATCCAATTTCATTATCTTTCATATTTTATGTTTCTTCCAGATTGAATATTGGAAAATTGAATATTCTAGAAATTTATCTATTTCTTTTGTATTATCCAGTTTGTTAGCATATACATTTTTGTAGTAGTCTCTTACAGTCATTTGTATTTCTGTGATGTCAGTTGTTACTTCTTTTTTTTCATTTCTTATTCCTTTCTCCTTTTCCCCTCCAATCTGGCCTAAGTCTTAATGATTTTGTTTATCTTTTGAAGAACCAGCTCTTGGTTTCATTGATGTTTTCTATTACTTTTAGTTTCCTTTTAATTTATTTTTCTTTGATCTTTATTACTTCCTTTCTTATACTCATTTTGAGTTGTGTTTATTCTTCTTTGTCTACTTCATTTAGGTGTTAGGAGAGATTGTTCATTTGAGGTTTTTCTTGTTTCTTGAAGTAAGCCTGCATTGCTATAAATTTACCTCTTTTTTTTTTTTAAGAGTTTTTTTTTTTTTTTATAATTTTTTTAACGTTTATTTATTTTTGAGACAGAGAGAGACAGAGCATGAACAGGGGAGGAGCAGAGAGAGAGGGAGACACAGAATCTAAATTTACCTCTTAAAACTGCTTTCACTGCATTACAAATGTTTTTGACTATTGTGTTTCCATTTTCATTTTCCATGTATTTTTTAATCTCCTTTTTGATTTTTTGATTACCTCATTGGTTGTTAAATAGCATATTGTTTAGCCTTCACATATTTGTGCTCTTATTTGTTTGTGTTTGTTGTTGTTATAATTTATTTCTATTTTAATACCATTGTGGTTGGAAAAGATGCATGATGTGATCTCAGTCTTATTAAACTTACTGAGACTTGTTTTGTGACCTAACATGTGATCTTAGAGAATATTCCATGTGCATTTGAAAAGAATGGGTGTTCTGTTGTTTTCAGATTATTTTGTATGTCTTTTAAGTCCATTTGGTATAATTTGTTGTTCCAAGACATTGTTTCCTTATTGATTTTCTGCCTGGATGATCTATCCATTGGTGTAACTAGGGTGTTAAAGTCTCCTATTATTATTGTATTACTGTCAGTTTCTTCCTTTATGTTACTAATATTTGCTTTATGTATTCAGGTACACCACTGTTGGGTACATAGATATTTACAATTTTTATATCCTCTTATTTGATTGACTCCTTTATCATTGTGTAATGCCTTTCCTTGTCTTTTGTTCCACTCTGTTTTAAAGTCTTTGTCTGATATAAGTATTGCTACCCCAGTTTTTCTTCCCTTCCATTTACATGGAATACCTCTTGCCATCCCTTTACTTTCCATCTGTATGTGTCTTTAGGTCTGAAGTGAGTCTATGGTAGGCAATATATAGATGGGTCTTAATTTCTTTTTATCCATTCCAATACCATCACCTTATTTCTTTTGCTGGAACATGTAGACCATTTATATTTAAAGTAATTATTGATATTTTTATTCTTATTGCCATTTTGTTCATTGTTTTCTGGTTGTTTTTGTAGTTCTTCTCTGTTCCTTTCTTCTTCTCTTGCTCTCTTTCTTTGTGATTGATAACTTTCTGTAGTGTTATGCTTGGCTTTCTTTCTCTTTGTTTATTGTGTATCTATTCTAGGTTTTGCTGTGCAGTTACCATGAGATTCATATATAACATCCTAAGTATATAGCAGCCCATATTAAGTTGATGGTTACTTAAGTTCAAACACATTCTAAACACCTTCATTTTTATTGCCCCCCCCGATTTTGTGTGTATGTAATCATATTTTACATTGTCTTTATTTTGCAAATCCCCTTAACTAATTTTTTTTAATTTTTAGGTTTTATTTTAATTCCAGTTACTTAACAGACAGTGTTATATTAGTTTCAGGTGTACAGTATGGTGATTCAACACTTCCATATATCACCCAGTGTTCATCACAAGTGCACTGAATAATTCCTATTGCTGCTTTAATCTATGCCCCCACCCACCTCCTCTCTGGTAACCATCAGTTTGTTCTTTATAGTTAAGAATCTGTTTCTTGGTTTCTGTCTCTCTCTCTCTCTCTTTTGCCCTTAATCATTTGTTTCTTAAATTACACATATAAGTGAAATAATATGGTGTTTGTCTTTCTCTGACTTATGTTGCTTAGCATTATATCTCTTCCTCTATTTGGGTTTTGGAAATAGCAAAATTTCATTATTTTTATGGCTGAATAATAGTCTGTTGTGTGTGTGTGTGTATATATATATATATATACACACACACCATATATATATATATATATATATATATATATATACACACCATATCTTCTTTATCCATTCATCAAAGGATACTTTGGCTGCTTTCATATCTTGGCTATTGTAAATAATGCTGCTATAAACATAAGGGTGCATATATCCCTTTGGATTAGTGTTTTTCTATTCTTTGGGTAAATACCCAGTAGTGTGATTGCTGCACTGTTACAGTAGCTCTATTTTTAACTTTTTGAGGAACCTCCACATTGTTTTGCACAGTGGCTGCACCAATTTGCATTCCCACCAACAGTGCAAGAGGATTCCCCTTTCTCCACATCCTTGCCAACACCTGTTGTTTCTTGTGTTTTTTATTTTACTCATTCTGGACAGGTGCAAAGTGATATCTCATCATAGTTTTGATTTTCATCTCCCTGATGAAGAATAATATTAAACATCTTTTCATGTGTCTATTGTTCATTTATCTTATCTTGTTTGGAAAAATGTATATTCACATCTTCTGCCCATTTGTTAATTGGATTACTTCTTTCTTGGATGTTGAATTATATAAGTTCTTTATATATTTTGGATACTACCCCCTTATCAGATATGTCATCAACCTACATATGTCTGTAGGTTGTCTTTTAGTTTTGTTGATTGTTTTTATTTTGATGAAGTCCCAATAGTATATTTTTGTTTTTCTTTCTCTTGCCTTAGGGGATCTATCTAGAAAAAAGTTGGTATGACCAATGTCAGAGAAGTTACTGCCAGTGTTCTCTTTCAGAATTTTATAGTTTTAAGTCTCACATTTACATTTCGGTTTACAATCCATTTTTAGTTTATTTTTGTGTATGGTGTCAGAAAGTGGTACAGTTTTCTCAACACCATTTGTTGAAGAGACACCGCCCCCCCCCCATAGGATATTCTTTCCTGCTTTGTTGAAGATTAATTGAACATATAGTTGTCAGTTCATTTTGGGGTTTTTTTTAATATGATTTTTATATGGTTTATATTTTATATGGTTTTTATTTATATGATTTTATATGATTCATGTGTCTATTTTTATGCCAGTACCATACTCTTTTGATTACTATAGTTTTGTAATATGGACTACTGGACTGGAAGTCTAGAACCGTGATGGCTCCAGCTCTGCTTTTCTTTTTCCAGGTTGCTTTGGCTATTCGGAGACTTTTATGGTTCCATACATATTTTAGGATTGTTTGTTCTAGCTTTCTGAAAAATTGCTTTTGGTATTTTGATAGGGGTTGCATTAAATATGTAGATTGCTTTGGGTAGTGTAGACATTTCAACAAAATGTGTTCTTCCATTTTGTGAGCTTGGATGTCTTTTGATTTCTTTTGTTGTCTTCAAATTCTTTTATCAGTGTTTTGTTATTTCCACAGTACAGGTCTTTCACCTCTTTGCTTAGGTTTACTCCTAGGTATCTTATTTTTGGTGCAATTGTAAATGGAATTGTTTTCTTAATTTCACTTTCTACTGCTTCATTATTGATGTACAGACATTCAACCAATTTTGATATGTTGATGTATCCTGTGATGTTATTGAATTTATCAGTTCCAGCAGTTTACTGGTGGAGTCTGGTTTTTCTATATAAAGTATCATGTCATTTCCAGATAGTGAATGTTTTATTTCTCCTTTGCCAATGTAGTTGCCTTTTATTTCTTTTTGTTGTCTGATTGCTGTGGCTAGGACTTCCAGTAGTATGTTGAATAAAAGTAGTGAGACTGGACATCCTTGCCTTATTGCTGACTTTACAGGAAAAGCTCTCAGTTTTTCCCCATTGAGGATAATGTTAGTTGTGGCTTTTTCATATATGCCTTTATTATCTTGAGGTATATTCCCTTTAAATCTACTTGGTTGAGGGTTTTTATCATAAATAGATATTTTACTTTGTCAAATGTTTTCTCTGCATCTGTTAAAATAATTGTATGGTTCTTATATCCTTTCTCTTATTGATGTGATGTATCACATTGGTTGACTTGTGAATATTGAACCACCCTTGCAATGCAGGAATAAATCCCATTCAATTGAAGTGAATGATTTTTTTTTAATGTATGGTTCTATTCAGTTTGCTAGTGTTATGTTGAGGGTTTTACATTTATGTTTATCAGGGATATTGGCCTGTAGTTCTCTTTCTTGGTGTTGTCTTTACATGGTTTTTGTATCAGGGTATTGCTGGCCTCATAGAATGAATTTAAAAGTTTTCCTTTCTTTTCTGAATAGTTTTTTTTTTTTTGAATAGTTTGAGAAGAATAGGTAGGTATTAACTACTCTTTAAATATTTGGTAGAATTTGCCTGTGAAGCCATCTGTTCCTAGACTTTTGTTTTTGGGAGTTTTTTAGTTGCTTATTCAATTTCTTTACTGGTTATTGGTTTGCTTGAATTTTCTATTCTTGTTTCAGTTTTGTAGTTTATATGTTTCTAGGAATTTATACATTTCTTCAATGTCATTCAATTCCTTGGCCTATATTTCATAGTATTCTAATATAATTTTATATATTTTTGTGGTATTGGTTGTTATTTGTCCTCTCTCATTTGTGATTTTATTTTATTTTTTTTACTCCTTTCTCTTTTTCTTGATAAGTCTTGCTAGAGGTTTATCAGTATTATTGACTGTTTTGTTTTGTTTTTCAAAGAATTGCCTCCTGCTTTCATTGATGTTTTCTTTTTCTTTCTTTCTTTTTATTTACTAATTATTTATTTTTAATTGTGTATCATTTATTTCCTTGCTTCTGCTGGTTTTAGGTTTTCTTCTTTTTCTAGCTCCTTTAGATGTAAGATTAGGTTGTTTATTTGAGATTTACCTTGCTTCTTGATGTCAGACTGTATTGTTATAAAGTTCCCTATTAGCACTGCTTTGCTGCATCCTAAACGTTTTGAACTGTTGTGTTATCATCTTCATTTGTTTCCATGTACCTTTTTTATTCTTTTATTTCTTGGCTGAACCATTCATTGTTTAGTAGCATGTTATTTAACCTCGATGTATCTGTGGTCGTTTCAGATACCTTTCTTGTGCTTGACTTCCTTGTAACTAATTTTTAACATACAATTGATTGTACTATTTATTGTCTTTTAACATTTGTACTAGCTCTATAAGTGATTGATCTACTTTCCTCCTGTATATTTGCTTTTGCTACTGAAGTGGTTTTTTTTATAATTTTCTTCAAATTATGGCTTTTTCTTTTCCATTTAAAGAAGCTTCCTTAACACGTCTTGTTAGGCTGTTTTAGTAGTGATGGATTCTTTAATTTTTGTGTGGAAAATTTTTATCTCTCCTTTAATTCTGAGTGATAACTGCCTGGTATTCTTGGTTGTAGGTTGTTTTTTTTTTTTTTTTCCTTCCCTTTCAGCATTTTGAATATATCATGACACTGCTGTCTGGCTTGCAAAGTTTCTGCCAAAAAAGCAGCTGATAGTCTTACAGGGTTTGTTTTGTGTGTTACTAGTTGCTTCTCTTTTGCTGCTTTAAAATTTTTCTTTCTCTTTAGTCTTTAGTATTTTAATTATTATGTGTCATGGTGTGGGCCTCTTTGGGTTCATCTTGTTTGGACCTCTCTGTGCTTCCTGAACCTGAGTCTGTTTTTTTCTCCAGGGTAGACAAGTTTTCAGTTTTTATTTCTTCAAATAAGTTATCTGCCCCTTTCTGTCTCTTCTGCATCTGTGTCCTCTATAATGCAAATGTGTGTTCACTCAGTATTGTTAAATTGATCCCTTAACATAATTACAGTTTTTTTTTTAATTTAAATTTAAATTTTATTTATTCTTTTGCTATTCAGCTTGGTTGCTTTCCAGTACTGTCTTTTAGATCATTAACCCATTCTTCTGTATCCTCTTATCTACTGTTGACTCCCTCTAGTGTATTTTTCATTTTGGTTTTTGTATTCTTCATTCTGGTTCTTTTTTAAATTTTCCCTTGGTTGAAGTTCTAAGTTTCATCATTCTTCTCTCCTGTCCAGTGACCATTACTTTGAACTCTTTATAAGGTATATTCATTATTTCTATTTCATTTAGACTTTTTCTGAGGCTTTGTGTTGTTCTTTTATTTGGAAATTCCTCTGTCTCCTCATTAAGCTTGACTTTGTTTCTATGAATTTTGCAGAATAGCTACTTCTCCTAAATGTGAAGGAATGGTCTTATGTATGGTTATCCCCTATTTAGACTGTGTGTGCTTGGTGTCTTCAGCTGGCGGACTAAAGCTGTGGTTGGTGAAGGGTGAGGGTCTTGGAGAACTCCATGCTGGGGCTGCCCTAGTTCAATGGCCAGAGTTGAAGTGGGTGTGGGCTTGGGTGGCTCTCTATGCATAGGGCATCCTGGCAGAGGAGCTGAAGCTGAAGTGGGTGCAAGCTGGGAGTTCCTGGGGCTTTCTATGCAGAGGACATCCAAGTAGGACAGCTGAAGTTGAAGCGGTGCAGCTGGGGTATCTTGGGGTGCTCAGTCCAGGGAGTCTCCTGATTAAGCAGCTGGAGCTGAGGTGGGCATGGGCCAGGGGTTCCCAGGATGATCTTTGTAGGGGAGTCCACTGGTGGGACAGCCACCTAAAGTAGACTGTGCCTGGGGTATCCTGACAAATCATCTGGAGCCGAAGTGGTACAAGCCTGAGTGTTCCAGGCTGCTTTGCACCTGTGTCACTTGGGTGAAGAGTGCACACTGACCAATGGTGTCTTAGTATGCATCACTCTAGGGCTACTTTGGTGAGACAGCTTGGGCTGGTGTGAGCTAAGGGCCCAAAGCCCTCTGAGGTAATAGGCCAGTGAGGGCACCCAGACACCATGGAGGAGGTGAGTTCAAGGTTTTTCCTGCAACATGATCTTGGACAAGAACTCAAGGCCTGTCTTTACTGACCCTTAGACTTATTTCTCAGTTTTGTACATATTTTTACTTTAACTTCAAAGCCATGAGATAAATGTGATTTCCTTGAAGAGTTCAAGTCATGCTCCTGCAGTATCACTGATTCCTCATTATTCCCCAGATTCATTCAGCTTTTCTACTATGCTGTTTTCATGTCATACTGCATAAGCTGGTTGATGAAGATAGATTTTCCAAGCATGTTTTTTTGAGCTCTGGTTCTTGAAAGAAACTTCTGTGATGCAATACATTTGAAAATACACTACTATATACTTTATATCATTATTGGAGAGTTACAGTACATTGACAAGTTAGAGGTATTGAGAAAGCTATAGCAAATAAACCTTTTGGTGTGTAGTAACTAAGAATTTAAGAATTCTGGGTACTGAGTACATTAACTCAAAATGTACTTGCACATTGATTTGTCACATTAACACCTATTACCTTTTCATGAAATAAATGTGAATTCATTGGTAAATGTAGATACCAGTGATGTAGTAATAATAGTTTTCCATGACATTCTCTCTCTCGCTCTCTCTCTTTTTATTTATTTATTTATTTATTTTTTTGAGTGATCACTTCCTGGGAGAGCTTCCAAATATTGACCCTTATATAAGAATGACATATTATCATAATAGAAAAGGTTACATGAATCTGTATGACAGAGCCAATTCTATGACTTGATGTTCTTTCCCTTCCCCCTCAAAAAAAAACAAAAACTAAAAACATGTCCCAGATGGAACAGTATTATGGTTTCTGTCTTTAAGATCACAAGATTCCTCAAAGCACCTTTTAATATGCCTAAAATAGTAAATCTGGTTTAAAGTAGGGAAATACAAAAAGGTGTAAGTCATCATTTTGAGACTAGACGCTATATACACGATGGGGCCAGTTCCTTGGCCAACATTTCTTTTCACTGATAGGAAGACTCAAATTTTGTATCTTTTTGGGGCCTGCTTTTTTATTATTTTTTCTGGTGGCTATTTCTTTCTTTTTTCTGTATCCACTTCACATTATTCAGATGACTATGGTTAACTTAGACCTGTGCTGTCAAATACAGCAACCACTAGCCACATGTGGCTATTTGATTGGTTTTTACTGTGTTAAAAATGCATGCAATAAAATTCACCATTTTAATAATTTTTAAATGTACAGTTCTGTGGCATTAAATACATTTATATTGTTGTATAACCATCACCACCATCAGTCTCTAGAATTTTTTTTTTCCGCAACAGAAACTTTGTACCACTGAACACGAACTCCTCATCCCTCTCTCTCCCCTGCCTCTGGCAATCACCATTCTCTTTCCTGTCTCTATGATTTTGACTACTCTAAGTATCTCAGATAACTAGAAACATACAGCATTTGTCTTTTGATGACTGGCTTATTTCACTGAGCATAATGTTCTCAAGTTTCATCCATGTTGTAGCTTGTATAAGACTTTCATTCCTGTTTAAGACTAAACAATATTATATTTTATGTATATATCATATTTTTTTATCCATTCGTCCATGTTGGACATTGATTGATTCTGCCTTCTGGCTACTGGGGATAAAGCTATATAAACGTGGGTGTCCAGCTGTCTTCTTGAGACCCTGTTTTCAGTTCTTTCAGGTATATACTAAGGAGTAGAATTGCTGGATAATATGATATTTAATGTTTAATTTTTTGAGGAACCAATGTCTTGTTTTCTATAGCAGCTGCCTCATTTACATTCCCATTAACAATGCACAAAGTTTCTAACTTCTCTACATTCTTGCCAACACTTTCTATTTTCTGCCTTTATTTTGTTGTTTGTTTTTATAATAGCCATCTTAATGAGTGTGAGATGGTATCTCACTTGTTTTGATTTGCATTCCCTAATAACTAGTGAATTATTCATGTGCTGACTACCCATTGTATATATGTATTTTTTAGAGGAATATATATTCAAGGCCTTTGCCTATTTTTTTTTAATCAGGTTGGTTTATTTTGGTGTTGAATTATAAGAGTTTTTATATGTTACAAATATTGACTCTTGTTAGATATATAATTTGTAAATATTTTCTATGATCCTACAGGTTTTCTTTTTACTCTGTTGTGTTCTTTTACGAACAAAAGTTTTTAAAATTTTGTTGTAATCAAATTTACCTGTTTTTTTTTTTTTTTTATTACAGGTGTTCTTGGTATTATATGTAACAAATAGTTTCCAAATCCAATGTCAGGAAGTTTCCATGTTTTCTTATATTATTTTATAGTTTAGCACTTACATTAAGGTCTTTGATCAGTTTTGAGTTAATTTTTTATATGGTATAAGATAAGGGTCCCACAGCAGGGTTTTTTGTTGGTTTGTTTGTTTTTGTTTGTTTGTTTGTTTGTAGGTGGATATCAAGTTGTGTAAACACTATTGGTTGAAGACACTGTCCTTTTCCCATTAAATGGTCTTATGACACCCATGTTGATAATCTTTTAGCCATATGTATGAGGGTTTACTTCTGGGTTCAGATTAATTCTTAATTCAGTTCTTAATTCATTTTCATGAAGCAATAATAATGAATATGGCTTTAGCTTCACTTTAGTACCTAAAGTACTTATGAATATCTAGACTCTTCTATTTAGTAGTTGAGAGTTTTCTTATGTTATTTTTCTGGGTAATTATAATGCTTTCTGTCTATAATTATGGTTTTAAATTTGATATCCATATATATTGTAAAATGACCAGTCTAGTTAACATCCATCACCATACATAGTTACAATTTTTTTTCTTTAGATGAAAACTTTCAAGATTTACTCTCTTAGTAACTTTCAAATATACAATTACATATTATTATTATTATATCCCCATGACTTACTTATTTTACAGTTGGAGTTTGTACTTTTTAATTTCCTTCTCTCTCTCTCTCTTTTTTTTAATTTCTAAATGTCTTATTTATATTTGAGAGAGAGAGAGAGAGAGACAGACTGAGTGGGGGTGGGGCAGAGAAATTGGGAGACACAGAATCTGAAGCAGGCTCCAGGCTCTCAGTTCTGAGTTGGCAGCACAGCACAGAGCCCGATGAGGGGCTTGAACTCACAAACTGTGAGATTATGACCTGAGCTGAAGTCAGACACTTAATGGACTGAGCCACCCAGATGTGCCTCCTTCTCCCATTTCAGTGCCTGCCTGCCTGTCTCTTACCTTCCACCACCCCCTTTACCCCTGGCCTCTGGTAACCACCAATTTGTTCTCTGTATCCATGAATCTGAATATTTCTGTTTGTTTAGTTGATTGGTTTTGTTAGTTTGTTTGGGTTTTGCTTTGCTTTGTTTCAGATTACTCATATAAGTGAGCTTATATGATATTTGTCTTTCTCTGTCTGACTTCTTTTATTTAGCATAATACCCTCAAAGTCCAACCATGTTGTCACAAATGGCAAGATTTCATTCCTGTAGGGATGAATCACATTCCTTTATAAATATAATCACTTTATCCATTCTTCTCTTGATGACATTAAATTTTCATATCTTGGCTATTGTAAATAATGATGCAGTGAACATGAAGGTGCATGTATCTCTTTGAGTCATTGTTTTCAGTTTCTTTGGGTAAATACCCATAAGAAGAATTGCTGGATCATACTTTCAATTTTTCAAGGAGCCTCCATACTGTTATCCATAAAGGCTACACCAATTTACATTCTGACCAACAGTACATGAAAGTTCCCTTTTCTCTTCATCCTCGCCAAGACTTGTCGTTTCTTGTCTTTTTGACAATAGCCATTCTAACAGGTGTAAGCTGATTTCTCATTGTGGTTTTGATTTGCACTTCCCTGATGATGAGTGATGCTGAGCAGTTTTCAGGCTCCCTTTGGCCATGTGTGTATCTTCTCTGGAAAATGTCTATTCAGATACATTGCTCATTTTAAAAACTGGATTATTTGCCCTTTTTGCTACTGAGTTCTATAAGTTTTTTTTTATGTATGTTGGATATAACCCTTTATTAGAGATATTATTTGCAAATATTTTCTCTCATTCAGTAGGTGACCTTTTCATTTTGTTGACAGTTTCCTTTACTGTGCAGAAGCTTTTTGGTTTGAGCTCATCCCACTTGCTCATTTTTGCTTTTGCTGTCAAATCCAAAAAATCTTCAAGACCAGTGTCAAGTTGCTTATTACCATGTTTTCTCTCAGAGTTTTAATGGTTTTAGGTCTTAGTTTTAAGCCTTTGATCCATTTTGAGTTGTTTTTTATGTATAGTATAAGATAATGGTCCAGTTTCATTCTTTTGCCTATGACTGTCCAGTTTCCCAACACCATTTGTTGAAGAGACTGTTCCCCATTGGACATTATTGGCTGTTTTGTCATAAGTTAACTGATCACATATGTGTGGCTTATATTTACATTTTAAACTAATGCATTTATTCCTGAAGAATTATAAAATAAAAAGGGTACATAATTTAAGCGTAATAAAGACTATAGAGGAAAAAAATCACTTTTCAATCAATGGTCCAGGGACATTTGGTTCCTGGTATGAAAAAATAAAGAACAGTGTGATTTCTACCTCTCCTTCTATACAAAAAGAAACTGCATGTGGATTTAATATCTAAATATGAAAAGAAAACCTTAAAATTTTAGACTAAAATGGGAGACGATATTTATGATCTTGGGATAAGGATGAACTTTCACTTTCCAGCTTTATTGAGCTATAATTAACCTGTAACATTGTGTAAATTTAAGGTGTTCAATGAGTTGATTTGTACACATATATATTGCAAAATGATTACTACCACAGTGTTAACACCTCCAGCAAGGAAGAACTTCTTAAAGAATAAATGAAAGAGAATTTTTGCATCCATATTCATCAGGGATATTGGCCTGTAGTTCTCTTTTTTTTTTTTTTTTTTTTGCTGGGTCTCTGTCTGGTTTAGGAATCAAAGTAATGCTGGCTTCATAGAATGAGTCTGGAAGTTTTCCTTCCCTTTCTATTTTTTGGAACAGCTTGAGAAGGAGAGGTATTATGTCTGCTTTAAATGTCTGGTAGAATTCCCCAGGGAAGCCATCTGGTCCTGGACTCTTATTTGTTGGGAGATTTTTGATAACTGATTCAATTTCTTCACTGGTTATGGGTCTGTTCAAGTTTTCTATTTCTTCCTGTTTGAGTTTTGGAAGTGTGTGGGTACTTAGGAATTTCTCCATTTCTTCCAGGTTGTCCAGTTTGTTGGCATATAATTTTTCATAGCATTCCCTGATAATTGCTTGTATTTATGAGGGATTGGTTATAATAATTCCATTTTCATTCATGATTTTATCTATTTGGGTCCTCTCCCTTTTCTTTTTGAGAAGCCTGGCTAGAGGTTTATCAATTTTGTTTATTTTTTCAAAAAAACCAACTCTTGTTTTCATTGATCTGCTCTACAGGTTTTTTTTTTTTTTAGATTCTATATTGTTTCTTTCTGCTCTGATCTTTATTATTTACCTTCTTCTGCTGGGTTTGGGGTGTCTTTGCTGTTCTGCTTCTATTTCCTTTAGGTGTGCTGTTAGATTTTGTATTTGGGATTTTTCTTGTTTCTTGAGATAGGCCTGGATTGCAATGTATTTTCCTCTCAGGACTGCCTTTGCTGCATACCAAAGCATTTGGATTGTTGTATTTTAATTTTTATTTGTTTCCATATTTTTTTTTTATTTTTTCTCTAGTTTCCTGGTTGACCCATTCATTCTTTAGTAGGGTGTTCTTTAACCTCCATGCTTTTGGAAGTTTTCCAGACTTTTTGCTGGGGTTGATTTCAAGTTTCATAGCCTGAAAGTGTGCATGGTATGATCTCAATTCTTTTATACTTATGAAGGGCTGTTTTGTGACCCAGTATGTGACCTATCTTGGAGAATGTTCCATGTGCACTCGAGAAGAAAGTATATTCTGTTGCTTTGGGATGCAGAGTTCTAAATATATCTGTCAAGTCCATCTGATCCAATGTATCATTCAGGGCCCTTGTTTCTTTATTGATCCTGTGTCTAGATGATCTATCCATTGTTGTAAGTGGGGTATTAAAGTCCCCTGCAATTACCACATTCTTATCAATAAGGTTGCTTATGTTTGTGATTAATTGTTTTATATATTTGGGGGCTCCCGTATTCAGCGCATAGACATTTATAATTGTTAGCTCTTGCTGATGGATAGACCCTGTAATTATTATATAATGCCTTTCTTCATCTCTTGTTATAGCCTTTAATTTAAAGTCTAGTTTGTCTGATATAAGTATGGCTACTCCAGCTTTCTTCTGACTTCCAGTAGCATGATAGATAGTTCTCCATCCCCTCACTCTCAATCTGAAGGTGTCCTCAGGTCTAAAATGAGTCTCTTGTAGACAGCAAATAGATGGGTCTTGTTTTTTTATCCATTCTAATACCCTATGTCTTTTGGTTGGTGCATTTAGTCCATTTACATTCAGTGTCGTTATTGAAAGATATGGGTTTAGAGTCACTGTGATGTCTGTAGGTTTCATGCTTATAGTGATGTCTCTGGTACTTTGTGGTCCTTGCAATATTTCACTCACAGAATCCCCCTTAGGATCTCTTGTAGGGCTGGTTTAGTGGTGATGAATTCCTTCAGTTTTTGTTTGTTTTGGAAAACCTTTATTTCTCCTTCTATTCTGAATGACAGACTTGCGGGATAAAGGATTCTTGGCTGCATATTTTTTTCTGTTCATCACATTGAAGATTTCCTGCCATTCCTTTCCGGCCTGCCAAGTTTCAGTAGATAGGTCTGCTACTACCCTTTTGTGTCTACCTTTGTACGTTAGGGCCTGTTTATCCCTAGCTGCTTTCAGAATTCTCTCTTTATCCTTGTATTTTGCCAGTTTCACTATGATATGTGGTGCAGAAGATCGATTCAAGTTACGTCTGAAGGGAGTTCTCTGTGCCTGTTGGATTTCAATGCCTTTTTCCTTCCCCAGATCAGGGAAGTTCTCAGCTATGATTTGTTCAAGTACACCTTCAGCCCTTTTTCTCTCTCTTCTTCTGGAATTCCTATGATACGGATATTGTTCCATTTGATTGCATCACTTAGTTCTCTAATTTTCCCTTCATATTCCTGGATTTTTTAATCTCTCTTTTTCTCAGCTTCCTCTTTTTCCATAATTTTTTCTTCTAATTCACCTATTCTCTCCTCTGCCTCTTCAATCCATGCTATGGCCACCTCCATTTTATTTTGCACCCTATTTATAGCATTTTTTAATTCCTCATGACAATTTTTTAGTCCCTTGATCTCTGTAGCAATAGGTTCTCTGCTGTCCTCTATGCTTTTTTAAGCCTAGTGATTAATTTTATGACTATTATTCTAAATTCTTGTTCCGTTATATTGTTTAAATCGGTTTTGATCAATTCATTAACTGTCACTACTTCCTGGAGTTTCTTTTGAAGAGAATTCTTCCATTTGGTCATTTTGGGTAGTCCCTATGGTAGCTCCAAACTGCAGGGCACTTCCCCTGTGCTGTCCAGAGAAACTTGTGTTGGTGGGCGGGGCTACAGTCAGACTCCATGTCTGCTCCAGATCACCACTGGGGCCACAGTCAGACTGGTGTGTACCTTATCTTCCCCTCTCTCAGGGGCAGGACTCACTGTGGAGTGGTGTAGCCCCTGTCTGGGCTGCTTGCACACTGCCAGGCTTGTGGTGCTGCTTCAATGGGATCTGGCCAAGGACATATTAGCCGGGGTGGATCCGCAAGGTGCACAGGGGTGGGAGGGGCAGGCTTAGCTAGTTTTGCCATCACTGGTCCCCTGGGGGAGGGGCCCTGCAGCACCGGGAGGGAGGCAGGCCCGTGGGACAGATGGATCCACAGAAGCACAGCATTGGGCATTTGCACGTTGCAGGCAAGTTTGGTGAGGGGAACTGGTTCCCTTTGGAATTTTGGCCGGGGGATGGGAGAGGGAGATGGCGCTTGCCAGCGCCTTTGTTCCCCGCTGAGCTGAGCTCTGTCCTTTCGGGACTCAAAAACTCTCTCTCCCGGTGTCCTCTCGCCCTCCCTGCTCTCTGAGAGCAGAGCTGTTGACTTTTAACGTTCCAGATGTTAAGTCCCGCTGGCTGTCAGAACTCACTCAGTCTGGTCCCTTCGCTTCTGCAAGTCAGACTCGGGGGCTCTGCCTTGCCAGGTGGGCTGCTCCTCCACTGCCCCAGCTCCCTCCCGCCAGTCCGTGTAGCATGCACCACCTCTCCACCATTCCTACCATCTTCTGTGGGCCTCTTGTCTATGCTTGGCTCCAGAGAGTCTGTTCTGCTAGTCTTCCAGTGTTTTTCTGGATTATTCAGGCAGATGTGGGTGGAATCTAAGCAATCAGCAGGACGAGGTGAGTCCAGCATCCTCCTATGCTGCCATCTTCCTTGAACTCTGCTGATTTCTTGCTGCCTCTGGAGGTGATGGATAAGCCGTTCCTGGATTTTGGATCATAGCTCCAAATCTTTGGCATTATGCGTTTTCAGACTTTATATGAGCTTCTCCCTACCTGCCCCTACCTCCAGCTTCCTCCCCCTACTGGTTCCAGAAACTAGCTGGAGTGGGACTGGGTCTGGGGTGGAAAGGGTCTGACTTAGAAAACAGTACTAAATCCAAAATAAGGCTGGGCACACCTTCAAAACCAGACTGGGTCCAGGGTCAGACCCGGTCAATCTTAGAAACACAATTGGGACGAGGAGGAACTAGGTCCAGAATGAAATTGTTTTTGAAGACTTTCTTCCTGTATTCTGGAAGAGTTTAAATAACATTGAGATTATCCTCTTTTTAAAGGGTTAGTGATTTCCTCTGAGACACCATCTGGATTGACTGATTTTTTGACTAACTTTGTCTTTAATAGTCTTGTTTATTTCTATAAACAGGAAATCAGACTCTGTAGTTTTTTCAAAATCTCCTTTCTTGTCAGCATTGGTAACTTATATTTTCCTAGAAAGTTATTCCTCCAGGTTCTCAAATATATTTACATGTGTTGAGAAATTTAGTTTTATGATACTCTTAATTTTGTTTTCTAAGGTCATTTCACTGTTACCTTTTTTTACTTTTAAATGTTTGTTGTCTCCTTTGTTTTGATAGCAATCTAAGTATATTTTTTTACATCTGGTTTTCCTTTTTTTTGGGGGGGTGGACCCTGTTTTAGAATTATTTTCCATGTTTCATTATTTTCTAAATCATTAATCTCTTCTTGTAATTTTGTTAGTTTTTTTTTTTCCTGCTGCTTCTTTGTAAATGCTTGAGTCAGATAATTCTTGTTTTCATTATTTCTTGTAAATTCATGTCTGTAGTGAAGGTTATTTGTTTTCCTTGAGATCACTACTTGAGCATTCTTATAAGAATTAAATATATATATAGCAAAAAGAGTACTAAATTGTGATTCAGGACACAGAGGTCCCAACCCTAATTCTCTTTTTGTATATCACCGTCTCTGCCAGTATCATCCTGGGCATGTCACTGAGACTTCCTGCTTGGGTTTCAGTTTCCTCAACTAGAAAAGAAAGAAATATTTGATGATCTCAAAAGTTCTATTTTGCTGCCTAGTTTACTGAAATACATTTGTATCACCAGCTTGGGACTCTAAGAATTTGAACTGAGTCTACAAAATGGGCTCTAGACTCAAATATTTTAAGTAACGATATACTAGTTAGTCTCTGAACTGTAGTTTCCTGTGTAGTCACAAAAGACAAGCTTCTAATTGTTCTTTGGCTATAAGACGGGAGTCTAAGCTTCAGGCAAATGTAGATCTCTATAAGTATTCCTTACTAACTTAGCATATTTTGTCATAATTAATCAATTGTTGAAAGTTACGTAAAGTTCATGGGGCAGTGTTTTTCCAAATCCTTTGAAATTCTTGAAACAAACAAATACCTGATTGTTGGTGAGGAAAAAGTTAAGCAGCATGCACCTCTTTTTATGGGTTAAGATTGAAGGCAAAAAGTAACAAAAGATATTGTGTCAGAGTAAAACTGTAAACAAGAAGAGATTCTAAGGTCTGGAAGTTATAAAACAAATGTGTAATAATGACAACATTATTAAACATTGACAGATTCTGCATCTAAACTTTCTTTAAAAAATATAAATCAAAAACAAGGAAAAGTTTATTTACAGATAATAACAAATTAATGTTAGAAAATGGGAGCCAGATTTTCACAAAATCTTATCTATGCTACATAAAATTCACATATGAAGTCTCTTGTCATAGTTAAAAACCTAAGTAGTAACTGGAAAAAAAAAATCACTGTCCTTTGTGGAAAAATTAAAGCTACCATAGCAAAATAAAATATCTTAAGTTTTGAATTTGCCATCCTGTGTGTTTAAGCATTGACATGAATACAATGCATTTTTTTTTTAGCTATGAATGTAAAAAATACCAAAAGGGAAATTAGGAGGGAAAATGAACAAAATACCCTTCATTTACATATATTTTCTGAAGCCATTTTAAGTCTTCTATTTAGAAAATGTTATTATATAACAATGGCAGTCATTGCCACTGTATATATCCCTATGTGTTCTAAATAAGTTGTTTCTGAGTAGTTTTTCTCCACATCTCACCACATTTCTAACTATAGGAATGTAATTTTGTAGCCTTAAAAATTGCATTGATTTTTAGATGCACATAAGGAGAGCAGAATAAGTAACAATGCTAAAAAAAAAAAGAATAAACGTATTGTTTTATTTACCTCTCAAGAAAAGAGAAAGAAAAGTCACATGCCCCATTTTGTTTAAAGATTTATAGTGCAGCATAGTTTCCTTTTCTTTTATAATAAATATTTAAAATACATGTAATATTAAACAGTTCACCAAATTGAAAATGTTATGTGAAAATATGGGACGATGGTTTGGAAGTATAAAGACATCTACTGTCACACAGTGTTTTGTGTTTTTTGTTCATAAGTCAGTACTGGAAGCCTACAAGCCAATGGGAGTGCGGGCTCAACAGATTTCTGAAATGCTGGCCGATTTGGTTATATGGTTATATATGAGAGACCATTGCTTTTCAGAGTGTCAAAGTAGACTTAAAAATATAATTAATACAATATAGTGCTGGATATGGTATGAAAGACAATGCATTTGTATTCACTTTGGCTAGACTCTGATTTAAATGTAGAATTTACATTTTGTCCTTTATAAAGCTTAGTTGAGTTAATAGTATTTCTTCCATTTTCCTCTCCTCTAAAGTGGGAATAATGATGCTTGCTTGCTAGCGTTGTAATGAATCCAAGTGAGGTGGTATATATAATAGCATAGGCACATGGTAAGCTTTTAAATATTAAATTCCTATCACCTTCAAAGTGGTCATCTTTTTTAATGAACCACTGTTTAAAAACAAAGAAATTAATATAAAGAATAAACTATGAGCATGCACATCAAAATAAGGAAAAATATTCCCTAAAGGTGAATGGAGGTAAAGTAGACTATTAACATGGAAACTGAAGTGAACCCAGAAAACATCTGAAATCCTTCTGATCTGGACAGAGCAAAATCAAATACAACAACAGAGTCCTGGACAAACAATACGGTAGGTTTGTTTATTTGTTAGAAGTAAATTTCTAATTATGTTGTATATGTTGTTTCAGAGGCAAAGGCCCATTGAAAAATACATCTGATGTTATTAATGCTGCCAAGAAAATTGCCGAAGCAGGTTCTCGAATGGACAAGTTAGCCCGCGCTGTGGCTGATCAGGTAATACAGGAGGGAGAGTAAGCACATGCTGTGTGGTACCATTAATTAGCACTTGGGTTCTATAATGGTTTTTATGTACTCTATAAAATGCTTCTGAAGGATGAATTGTAATCACTTACGTTTTACAAACTGGACTCTAACTTTGCTGAGACTGAGTTCATGGCAAAGTGGGTTCAGTCCAGGAGCGACTCATCAGGCCTATGACCAAAACTCCTTCAGAACGAAGAGTACCCACTACTTAAGAGACATAACCCCCAAAGAATGGATTATGCTGGCTACCCTCATTCAGCAAGTCAGCTACACTGCATAAAGAGGAAGAGAAAGAACTTTTAACTCTTGTTATTTAATATTGATCTTACTATAATGATACTCTTGATAATTCTTAATAATGCTCTGGCATAAATGGAATTAATCCACATAATCAGGAACCTCCAGATTTCAGCTTTATTTTCATCTGGATTTAAAGGCATTACAGAGAAAGGAAATTCTGAGAGTATCTTTTGTGCTTTCAGACCGAAGTTAGATACATGAAAGTAGTTCTGAATCTCACCTGAGTATTTGTGTTTATCTCCACACTTTGCATGTCATGTGGCTTAAATTGGAAATCTAAAATCCTGTTCTAAATATGTCTAGTTGCAATAATGTTCCATTCCTTATAAGGGTACTTTAAACAGTAGACTTGTACAGGTAACTAATTCTTACCCTTTTAAATAACAGTGGTTTATAGTTTGAGCTATTTTAAAAGGAAAAATGTCTTAAAATATAAAATAAGATTCTGAAATAGAAAATATTACATAAGCTGTTACTTACATGGACACAACATTATGAGCATGAAGTCGCTTACTAGACTCCAATATAGTGATACTGTCTGGAGACACTGACATAGGATTGTTCCTCCTTCTTAATGGCCCTAGTCTCCTATAATTTTTGAGTTGCTTATTATAATTTTCTTCCTTCATTCCTTAATGTTTGACTCTTCCCCTAAATACTTGCCGTCTTCAACATCCCAGATTCTAGAATCCCTCAGAAGTCAATACCAAATCCACTCGTCTTGTAAATACTGAAAACACATGAATAAATCATTAGGATTACATTTAAAATATGCCAGCAGATTGTCTCATTTTAATTTTTTTACATATATGATGGCTAATCCAAGGGAATGTTTTGTGCTTGCTTTTAAATTTTTGAGAGGGGCTCCTAGGTGGCTCAGTCAGGTAAGCATCAGACTCTTGGTTTCGGCTCAGGTCATGATTTCATGGTTCATGAGATGGAGCCTCTCATTGAGCTCTAGGCTGATGGCGCAGAGACTTCTTCGAATTCTCTCTCTTCTCTCTCTCTGCCCCTCTACCCACTTGCTCACTTGATCTCTCTCCCTCTCAAAATAAACAAACATTAAAAACATTTTAATTTTGGAGAAACACTTAGTCGTAAAGATAATTCATTAAATATTACCACCATTTGACTATCCCCTAAAATTTGTATGGGTTGAAGACCAAACCACCACTACGTTGCTAATTTCAGGGACATATCAACTGCCAGGCTTCCTGCAGTTTGCAGGATAAATTGAACTGATCTATACAGAGTTCTCTATGTATCCCAGAAAGTTTATGGAAAAGAGAGGAGAGATAATGAATGTTCTTGGAAATATGCACGCATGTATGCAAACAAACAAAAATGTACCAGCCAGGAAAGAACGCCATTTTTTCCCTGAAAATGTTCAGGGCACTTTGGATGAGTGGAGTGAGAAGAGATTGGTAGAGGTTCTAAAAAGAGTTTTGTGAGGAAGGACTTCTTTCCTGAAGTGAAAGTAGATGGAGTTTGGATGGCTTCTCCATTAATTAGATTCTCCATTAGATTCACTTCTGAATCTAAATTGCTTTAAACTATTTTTTAGTATGTTTAGTTTCCTTGAGTTCTTGTTTTTTGCTTTCGCATTTTAGGACCTTTATTTCCAGCAATTATGCAACTTGAATCATAGTCCCAGGCAGTTTTGGTATATGGAAAGCACATCACACATGCACACACACAAATCCCAAGATTCTAGATGTATTTTGCAATTAAATAACAAAGTATTTTGCAGCGCCTGGGTGGCTCAGTTGGTTAAGTGTCTGAGTCTTGATTTCAGCTCAGGTCATGATCGCAGTTGGTGAGATTGAGCACCACTGTGGGCTCTACACCGGCAGCATGAAGCCTGCTTTGGATTCTCTTTCTCTCCCTCTCTCTCTGCCCCTCCCTGGCTTATTCTCTCTCTCTCAAAATAAATAAACATTTAAAAAATAAAAACCAAAATTAAACAAGAAATTAAATGACAAAATATTTAAATGCTATTCTATGATGACTTAAAATAAACACATGAGGGTTAAATATAACCCTCTCTTGGTGGCATGTGCGCTGTCATCAGCTATGAAGCAACTTGCAGTTTTTGCTAATGCTTTGTCTGAATAGGACATATCTTTCTCAAAATCACCTATTTTCATGATATATGAATTATATTTCTTGGTCCATCATGCTTTTATGTGTGTTTTAAATAATGGAATAGGATGAACATTACCAAAAAGTGGATGTGTTGCCTTTATTTTGCCTGAAAATATTTTTATGAATATTTGAGATACACAAGCAATATAAACTTTTTACGGACTGTTGCATTTTTAATTACTGTTCCATTGAGATAGAACTTCGAGTTTAATTTGTTGCAAGGTATTTGTATCGAAAGCCTTGTCAGCCCTCAAGGGAGATATCATTTTAAAGTTAATTCCTTTCAGTATATGGGTCTCTGGAGTAGGATAAATATTACAGTATTAAGTAATTGTAGAAAGCTAAAACAGTCTCTGTGGGATTCTTTCTTGATAAATGCAGTTAGTAAAAAAAAGTACCACAATGGTGTTATATATAAAAGAGACCCCTTTGTCATTTGTTAAAGATATGGTTATGTCAAAACCACAGGATTCACAGTCTTAATGAAAGGTTTGCCTTTTTTTTTTTTTTTTTTTTTAAGAATTGCCTTTCTTAAGCTTGAAGAAAACCTAGCTGGAGTCTTTTTCTCATAACCTTTTTTTTTTTTTTTTTTTTTTTTTTTTGAGATAGAGAAACAGTGAACGGGTGAGGAGCAGAGGGAAAGGGAGAATTTTAAGCAGGCTCCATGCCCAGTGAGGAGCCCAACTTGGGGGTCGATCTCACAGTCATGAGATCATGAACCAGGCTATAATCAAGAGCCAGAAACTTAACTGACCAAGCCACCCAGGCACCCCTCTCATTTGCTTATTCTAAATAAGTCACTTCAGATTTAGCTATAGATCTTTATTTCTTACAGTGTTGGATCAAAAATTTGGTGAGTATACATCCTTTACAAGTGCTAAATTGAGCCAGAACAATGGAATGGCCTACAGAATCTTGAACTGAACTTTTGATAGTAATAGAAATATATTCCAATTATTGAATAACCATTGGTATTGAAGCCTTAAATGCTTTAGAGAGTCATGTAAATATCTTTGGAAGTGTTCAGCTAAGCTCACTGTGTATTTGATGGATATCTACCCACTAAGTCTCAGAGAGAATCCAAAATTCCTGGTTCTAGTTGACTCTGGTATAACCTTTGAAGAGCTCTGTTTTTACTCTTATGTGTTTGTTTCAGTTGGCTTCAAACTCTACTTAAACCTCTTTCTCTAACAGTGGTTATGATCCTTCTCAGAATGTCTTATTTAAAGTTTATAATGTTGCTAAATTTTTGATAAATACAAAAATCCAAAAAGTGTAATAGACTTCCTTTAGTGAATGATACTTTTCTGAGAAAGCCAAAGGAAACAAATGGTTTTTTCACCCAACCAAATGAATTGAAATTCTATCTTATGCTGTGTCAGAGAGATTTCTACGCAGAGCGATTTCTTTCTAGCCTCTGTTCCTTTGGTTGTCCATATTAAAATAACTACACATAGTGAATGTTGAGTGGGCCACTAAGAAAAAAACCTGTAGAATATTTGGTTTTCTTAACAGTTTAGAAGACAACTCGTAAAATTACTCATAAACATGTACAGAAGTTCCAGTAAGACTTTCTGGAAGATCTTCAATATTCTGTTTAGAGTATTGTATCAAAGTACAGCTGACCATTGTAAACTACTGACTGTGGCTTTCATAAAATGTGCTATCAAGAAGTTAAATGGATGTGATTAATATTTATGACACTAAAACCTTTTATTCTCACAGCTTTTATATAGCAAGTGTTAGAAACTGAAGAGTACTTACTAATTGAGATCACTTTTTTTTTTAATGTTTTATAGTGTCCTGATTCAGCATGTAAGCAGGATTTATTAGCCTACCTTCAACGAATTGCTTTGTATTGCCATCAGCTTAATATCTGCAGCAAGGTGAAGGCAGAAGTTCAGAATCTAGGAGGAGAGCTCATTGTGTCAGGGGTAAGCTGGGAGTTGGGCTTCACAATTAAAGTTCCCACTGTTGTGCTTCCAAGGCAAGCATTCTTGGCAACAGTACTGCTAAAAACACCAAACTACAGTGATTCATAGGGAGTTTTTTTTTTAAATAAATGTTATCACCATTATTCCAGACCTTACAATAACTCACAAAGAGCAATTTGATTTTCCAATTACCCCATGTTTATACTAGCCTTGTAAAATCTCCATTCTTCACAAGAAAACTAATTTTGTAGTCTGGAAACTCATTGCCAAGCTTTGACTATTATAATTATTTGGAGCTTTTGCACATTTACTCATTGTGAGTCTACTTCCCTTTGTTAGTCCTAGTAATTTCCACTCTCTGTTCAGGAGCCAGCCTCTCTATGTGTGGATTGTGTTCACATGTTAGAGATGATGAAAACAATAGGAATTCATTCATCAGGTTCCAATGCATACTAGGTTATCAGTAACCCTTGAAAGCCAGAAAATATTCAAATTTAATACAGGTTGATGTGCTGTTGCCAAAAACTAACATAGTTGTCAAACACTAACAATTATGTCTTCTTTGCTTAATCACTCCTGTGTTTCCCTTAGTATCTGGTCCATTTTCATCAAATATAAAGAAATAAGTTTGATTAATAGAAGAATTATGATTTCTTGGCAAGATTTCCAAATGTATGTGATGAGGTTCTTCACCTTGGCTTCTCCTCCCTCTGTCCCCTTCTTTGAACACGAGGTGCCATCTATTGTAAACTATATGCAAATTCCAAAGTGTGGCTCTGCCACCTTTAGTTCTTTTCCCAGTCAACGATGATGCTGCCATTTTAAGTGTGACATTACTGGGAACATCACATTATCAACGTGGTGAATGCCTTTTGAAAATCAGACGAGGCATGAAGCTCAATTCTCAATTTTCAGAAATTCAACAGTTTGACCATTTGATAAAAATATATGGAAAAATCATTCTTCAACGGTTTCAGGTTCTGTATTATTTGGGTGGCAGAAAACAGCTGGGAAAAGAGCTGATCTGGCTTGCATGGAGATGCCATCTGGAAAGCCTGTTCCATGCAGTTTCACCTAGAGTCCGATAAATTGGCTATTTTGTGCCTCTTCCCAAAGCATAGTCACCTCTTTGCATTTCCAAAACGATCCTGCTTCAACATTCTTCAACAACCAAGAGCAATCTGTCTTGCAATGTGTCCTTTCTGCCGAGTTGGTAATTACCCAGTTTCTCTCTGCCAAGAAGTGATCAAAACATTGCATATCCCTTGCTTCTTTTCTTATCTTCAGACTCGATGGTATAGTTTCCCATACCATTCGGCTTTCATGTCCATCTGTATATAGCACCTGTGGAACTGAGTGCTTTTTGTTTAGCTTGCCTTGTGTGCTTTCATTTGTCACTTTCCAAATCTTATTATTTACATGGATGCACAAAGCATCTTTGTGGATCTCAGAGTCCACAACCTCATTTAGGTGATATTTTACTGGCAGAGCTGTTCTCCATTATCCTCTCAGTACCCATTGTTCATCACTGCTTCCCTAGCATCATTTCCATTGTCTTTTCCTCATTTAGATGTAGTCCAAACCATCACTGGCTTTTATCACTTGCACTGTTGGCATTTGTAGAGGTGTTTGAGATTGAAAACACCATCAAGAAGCCTGTTTCCTTCTTTGAGTCTTATTGGCAAAGTTCATAAATCCTTGCATGGGAGAAGGCTTCTTTTTGAGGAATGTTATATAACTTTATAATAGTTTTGAGTCAAATGCATTATAAAGGTTTGCTATATATTGCTCAGTTTTGGACCTGCTCTTGGCCTCCTCATTTTTTCAAAGCTTGATTGCTATTTGGTGCCATACCTGCATCTGTAGTCTGCTGTCTTTGCCACTTCTGCGTCCATCTTATTCTTCATCCTCCTTCACTGATGGCTAATGGAGAAAAAATACCAATGTGTTTCTTTTGCAAAATAGCCATAAATGACTGCCTTCAAAGTTCTGAAAGAGTCAAGAATGTAAGACCCCATACACACAAACTTTCAATGATTTTGCCAAGAAAAATGTGTCCATGCCTAGGGCCCCATTTATTTTGTTGTCTGGCATGACAAAGTTGCTACATTTTTAGGGATAAACTACTATAGTATTATATATGAGAGAGAGAGAGAGAGAGAGAAATGCTTAAATAATGGGATTCAAGGCTGTGGCTTCTTTTCTGAAATAGAGGAAAGCTCCCAGGAAGGTATATTTGTTAGTATCAAAATTTCCCCTAAAATAAGAGATTTGGATAGCTTATTTCCATTTTTCCAAGAGAAATGACTTAAATCTCAAAGCTGAGAGCTGTGTTTTTAGAGCCGTGAGCTAGCATGATGAACAGAATGCACATGTGCACAGTTATGTATCATGTCAGCATGTGTATGTTTTATGTGATTCTGTGTGTACTAACTGGGAAAGGCTTCTTCTGTTGTATCTGCCTTTGGCTTGAGAGGTGGGGCAGGAAAACTCAACAGGTCATAGGCTGGGGACAATGGGTGCAAAAGTTCTTCTTGTGACACGATGGGGAGTTGGAGAAATAACACAATCCTGGATATATGCTTACATGTGCTCAATCATACAATTGCTGTCTAAGAAACACTACTAATTTTCTGTCTGGAGATATGTTTTTAAAAGTTATTGGCTTAAATCCTTCTCAACAGGCAAAAGGTGCCATTCCTACTAAATCTCAAAGTAGAAGATGCATTTGTGAGCCAATTCAGCTTACGCCATTTGTGTGGTTGCTAAGGAGGTCAATGGGGAAGAGAAAATCTAAAAAAGCAAACAAAAAAAAACCCCAAAAAACAAAAACAAAAACAAAACCCAAAAACTAACAGTGACAGAAATGTTAAAGTGAAAGTAGAAGAAACTGAAGTCCAGAATATTAAACATCCATTAGTTTATAAATTGGCTTTATTGGCTTAGTGTTTGTTTATTTAATCTCTTGGGTCAGTTTACATGCTTTTTGGAAAAAGGAATGTTGAAAGAAGAGGAAGAAATGAGAGTAGGATAGGAGAGAAGAGGCATGAAAGAAGAAAAAAAAAAGAAATTTAACCATAGCATATCGTAAATTATTTTAGTGAAGGTAATATCCCTTAAATGTGATAGCATTATATTCATCATGGCAGAAAAGTTGAGCAAACTTTTTTCCAAGTATGTAAATATATTTTGCATACAAGTAAATTCCAAAGCTGTGATGCAGATATTACTTGTATATTTGATGGTTGTGTTTTTAATTAATTTTTATTTACTAGGTTTCAGAGGATTTAATGGATTCTTTTAAATGTAAAAATGAAGATGTACACATGGATCTGAAGACATAAAAATCATTCTAAATAACCTTTGATTATTTTTACCCTAACATTTGTACTTCGTGAATTTTTCTGAATGAGATTGGAAACAGTAAGGTGGAATTTAAGAATGTAGAATGCTGAACATCAAACATTCTGATAAATCTGAGAAATTGCGCCTTACTATTATTATTATTATTATTATTATTGCTATTATTATTATTATTTGAAGTTCAACTACATCAAGAGTCTCATTATAACAATGAAGTCAGAACAAAAGAGCAATAACCCTACCCCGGACAGGAATTCACTGTTTAGGTCAGAGATGGAAGGACACAAATTGTAACTTATAGTTGACCCCACATAAAATGCTACAAATTTTGAAAGATTTTATTGCATTTAAATGTCTTTTTTTCATATTAACAAAATATAGGAGCAGAGTTTCGAGGTGGGGATATTAGTTTCCTCAGACTGACTGAATGGAGCCCTGCCCTATTCCTGAGGAATGGAGTAACCTGCCCTAATGTGCACTTTTGTTCTTTGCCATTTAAATCTCTCCTTTCCAAATTTAAATCTCTCTCAATTGGGTTGTGGAGAGAAGCTTGACAAGGTGAGAAAATATAATTTGTGATGCTGGTAGGATTTGAATTGTTAAAGAAAAATATTAGAGAATAAGGGGTCAATTACAGTCCTTATTGCCTGTTTCACGTCATTAAAAAAATTGGACTCAAAATCAACATGAATGTTCATGGTAATAAATGAAAACCATTAATACACTACTAGAAACTGATAATGGCCAAATCAATCCTACCTGACTATGGCATATAACCAAAGATACATATGTGCATGTGCACAAACATGCACATACAACAAATACACATGATTTGATATTTACTCTATTATCCTCAAATAAGCAGTAATCAGGAACTGAACAAGTGGTTGACAACTGTGACACATCTGATCCAAGAAAATTTAGGTAAAAGAAAATGTGGGAATTATTTGTACAGTGCTATATGTATTATATCTTTTAAAATATATATTTTATACACTTATATTACATATATTTAAAATATATTTTTAAAATGTGATTTGTTGAGATGAGAATTGCATTTTATTTGAAAAGTTCTATATTTCCTCTATAAAAATAGTGTTAGTATTTTATAATGATACGAAGCAGTCATTGGAATTAGCATTGTACCTACTTATGTAACCTTGTACTTTAAGCAACACTTTTTTGGGGAAAGAGTTTTTTATATATATATTCTGATTCTGTTTATTGTCAATTCTTGATCTCCACTGATCAGAGTGTAGTAGTAATGGAAACAAATCTAAATTGCTATTTCAATTTGGATTTCAAATACATTTCTCTGCTTCACTTGAACAAAAGGGTATGTGTTCAGGAAATTAACTGCAGTTACAAAGAATTTTCTCCAGATTTTTCAGAGGGTAGGCCATTAAGCATTTGGGCTTAACAGACTTTCCTGAACTATGCAACAGTAGGAGAGGCCAGATCTAGAGACAGTAAGATTAAAACAAACTTTAGATTATAAATCGTATGGAAAGATGGTGGAAATACTCTGTAACACTAAGAAAATTAAACAAGTACTTATCATTGGCAGAATGGCCATAGTTCTTTGCATATACTTTACTACTAAGATGGGTTGCTGAATAATTCAATCTTTCTCTGAAAAACCTAACCTTCTCAATCTGTTATGACAGTAAAACTATAACCATTTTTAAGTTTTGATTCCTGCATTAAGTCTTCCTCTGTTACATTTATATCAGTGTACATGGCCATTGATTTTGTACAACCTAAATTATGCAAACCTTCAGAGAAAAATAACCCTTAAGTGATTTTTCAGTGCAGATTCTTTCTCCCAGTGTTATAAAGGTGACATTTGACAAACTCAAGGTATTACATGTGGAAGAAATGGGAAATGAGGAATGTTATAAGTAAAAATTTCCTTGGGTGCCAGGCATCATAACAAGTTTTGAGTCTAGTATACCACACCTGTATAGGTGTCTCCCTGAATTTAAATAGTCTTTGTGCAAAGGAGGATGGTGTATTGCTCTGTTAAAGAAGCTCTTTAGTTACATACTTAGTGACAGTGGCCCTAAACCTATCAATTTGATCAATTCTATGCATTGAAAAAAATCAGTTTTTTCACTGATGAAATTAAACTGATTTGTTTTATGCATAGAAACAGACTTTATATTCTAATGCTCTCATTTTAAAGTGAGAAAACAGACTCTCCTGTGGCAAAATTGGAACACGAACCAAGCAAATAACTCTTTACCACAGCTGGAAGCATGGGTTGACCTAACTTGGATCTACTCAATGGATTAATTTGAGTGCATCACCTGAACCTGTACTCTGAGGCATTTATACTTTGGTCTGAGGGCATTCATTATTGCTCGTCAGAGGAGAAGTGGCTAGTGGCTTTAAGAAGAATGTCTCTGCCTCAGAAATGTCAGTGGCATTACTTGTCATTCAGTCAGTGAACTTCCATTTCTTTAGGTTTTAAAGCTATTCAAGTTTTGAAAGCCTCTAATCAAAAAGAAGGCAAGTGATCCACACCTTAATCTATTCGCAGTTAATGTTTTGGATCTCAGTTCATATTCAGAGCATTATTTGGCAGCCAACGACTAGCAATATTTTGTGAAAACTTGGAAATTAGACATATGGCAGGTACCTGGATGAGGGACATTAATTTTGCATCTTTTGATATCTGTGAGACACAGGCAAACCTATTTAAGCCGTGCTGGTTTATAACATTTTCCCATGAGACCTATTCTAATTTTGAGATGCTAGTTGTTATCATTGATTTCATTGTTAGATGTTGTTTATTAATATATTTTAAATAATGTCTAGTGTCTTAGGAGCTGTCTCCTCATTTTTAACTAGTTGTCAATATGTGAGAACAAATCCAGAAAATATCTGTTCCCTTAAGTTGAACCAAGTTATTATGGGAAGCTACAGTGTGGGGTAGAATACCTTTATGTTTGAAATAGTATCTGTAATTTAGTGTATGCTTTCTGGTTTTCCTGTGTACACTTGGATATGTCAGCTCTAGTCAAGAAATACATTATTTTGAATTAGTTACCTAAATCCATTGTGATGTTTTTGTTTTTTTCTTATTCCTACTTGGATATACCTCAAGAATTCCTGGATACTGAGGCAGTTGGAAGAAAAAGAAGCTAAAATGTGAATAAATTGATACAAGAATATACACATAAATAGAAGATAAATATTAAAATCATACACTAGATATTATCTGGGGATCTTACTGATTTTGCACCATTTTCAATTACCTCAGATGACTCAAACTAAAGCAAATTAAGAGACTCTATAGATAAACTGAGACAAGATTTTATGTTTGGTATTGGATGTGATGAAATTTTTTGACAACCATATTTTTCTAGAAAAAGGTTAGTGTTTCTGTATGTTGTTCCTAAGTTCTAATGACAAACCAACAATCCGAGCTTCAATGAGTTGTATTTCCTTTTCACATAGTACATTTTCTGATTCGTTGAACAACATTTCTATGGTGCTCCAACTAAAAAGGCACAGTGTTAAATATCTGTAGGGTGAGGATATTCAAAGTCCTTTCTCTCTAATAGCAAATAATTTCCATGAAAAAGGATAAGGTTTTCTGTCCATTGTGCTTTTGTTAGATTGTGTAATCCATTGGGTTTTCTTTTTTCCATTTAGTTTCTCATCTTACTGTTTAGCATTCTCAGCAAGAATAGCAGGGTGTCTGTTGATGGCTATCTCTGTGTATTCACTGTTGTTCTTGGTTTACTATATTCTAGAAATAAAAGCATGTTTAACTTACTATCTTCTGCATTCTGTCCCTACAGATTTTGTCAAATGCTTTCTCCAGCTTAATTTAAATGATTTATAAAATATAGCTTTTGTCACAGCCCTTAGGAGAGAAATATGTGCCATGTTATGGCCCATGTATCTTACAAATAGGAAAGACTTCTGGATGGGCAGTGTGTAGTTTTCTTAGTTTAGATTTCTTTTACTGCTTCGGAACATATTGTCTTACTCTATCTTCAACAGTCATTTTCTTTCTGGGCAATAAATATATTTCAAATATTTCATCCTAATCCAATTTTCTTGAAGGCAAGCTTACTTAATTTGGACTGTAATCTTTTCTTTCATCATCAATACTACATCTTACATTATTGCTTTTCTCTGAATACCTTCATCTGTGCAGATGCCTTGCTGATAATGAACTTGAGTGGAACTCTGACTAGATCTTCTGTCAAATCTGCACAATCTGTATCTTGACCTCTTTCATCCATTTCCTTTTGCAAATCTATTTCTCAACTGAGAGAAGTTCCTGGAGAAGTTCCAGGCAGCATCATCTTCTAAGAACCATATACTCTTTTAAGCCCAAGGCTATGTATGTGAGACACTATCATAAAACAAACTCAGAACAGAATCTCTTTATCTAGGAACTCCTGATTAAAATCCATTGCTATCAAAATTGTTTAGATTCTCTATTGCTGAGATATTTCTCTTTAATAATAACATTTTGGTCAGATTGCATGCCAACTGCCTGATCATGTCTTACACAATGAATTACTTTATAAAGACACCTTTTGATTATTCTTTTGGAGTACACAAATTATCCCACCTGACTTTTCTTGATCTTTTGCACTAAGTTACACAAATAAGCCTTTTTTCAACAGACGAAACCAATCCTACGTCTCTTTGATCAGAATAAAATTATAACCATGACTTCAGTAATGGAGTTTCTTGACTCAAATCTTACAATCATTTCATATCTTGTCTTGAAAGGCTAACTCATCCATTTATGTGATGTCATAGAGAGTATGCATCAAATCCATAATTGTAGTGACAGTGTTCATAAACAATGTCAAGTGGCTAAATCCTAAGAAGAATTGGAAATTATCTGATCCTGGCATTGCATTCTGTGTCAAAGAAAGTTCATTTTGGTTTTTCTTAAACTAATCTCATAACTAAAGACATTATTGCAATCAATCATACTAAATCACCTAAAAAAGTCAGCACAGTTCACCACTCTGCATCCTTTTGATGCAGCCTAGTTTTGCATTGGGTTCCTGAAGTCATGCTCCATTTCCAAATAAGCAATAGATAATAAGAAACATCAACAAATTATAAGTCTAACTTGTTTTCTTTCAATAGTTAAAAAGTGTTTAACTCCATTTTTATTCTGATATATTAACATTGGCAGATATATACCTTTTTTGTTGTGTAGTAATATTGTTAAGGTGTTTCTTGGAAGAATGAACAATTGCAATCAGTAATCTTATAATAACGACCTTTAAATTTTGTATGAAAGGTGAGATGACACAAATAAGCTTCTAATACATAATAATCATTTTTGAAACTGAAAAATAAAGATAAATGAATAGCACGTTCCCTATAATGGGAAAATCAGGAGATGCCTAATTTCTAAACAAATGGGATCATCATAAAGCATAAAAAAGCAAGGATAAGCCAACTAGTCAATGATCCAATGAGTAAAAATAGGAAGAAAAGAAAACTTCATAGGGCCATTAATTGTGAAAACTCACACAATAAAGCTGTTGAATATAGAAGCTGAATTTAGATTTAGAATTACTGAAAATAGAAATACAATAATACAAGAAGGAAAACAAGCAGGATATCACTGCTTTCTCTAATAAGTACAGAAAACATCAAATACTAGAAAAATTCCATTTTTTCATTAATGCCAGATATTTTTTTCTATTGTATTTAATTTTCTGAAGAAATTATTTAAATGCCTCTAACATTTATTTCAAAGTAAAATATGGGAGTAATGTTGCCAAATCCATTATCAGTTTGAATTTAGTAGCATCTATGTTTCAAAATGCTCCCTAATCTACCAGTTTTGCTTAATTAAAAAAAAATATGTTTATTTTTGAGACAGAGAGAGACAGAGCATGAATGGGGGAGGGTCACAGAGAGAGGGAGACACAGAATCTGAAGCAGGCTCCAGGCTCTGAGCTGTCAGCACAGAGCCCAACGCGGGGCTCGAACTCACGGACCGTGATATCATGACCTAAGCCGAAGTCGGATGCCCAACCGACTGAGCCACCCAGGTGCCCCTGCTTAATTTTTAAATTGTGATCATTAATACACTTACATATTTCGTGATCTAGAAATGGCAGGATTAAAAATGGAATTATATTGGCTTAAAACATAAGAAAAAATTTTTAATCATGAATATTGGTTATCTACACACAGAAACATGCTTTGGGCTTTACCCATTTATGATGCCATGAACTGTAAACTATAATTTTGAATCTTTTACTAAAATATTTTCTGTGGGAATAGTGAGTTTCACTTTTCATATATTGCACTGGGCAAATGAAGATCTGGCTTCCATGTGGATGGTTTCAGAACCTACCTGCTCTTTGAAACTACTCCTTCCTTTTGTCATATTACCCACTCAACAACTTTGAGTAGTTCATAGTTTTTTTAACTTCTAAATCTCCATTTAAAATAAAAATACCTTAATGTTCTCCACATTATTCTCCCATAGTGCCTAATTTACCACCACCCCCCCACCCCCACCCCCACAAAGGACTCAGATGTTAAACAAAGCGATAACAATATGACTATACCTTTAGTGCATGTGACACACATTTGGTCAGTTAACATCACTGGGTAACTTAAATTTGACCTCTGAGAGTGGTAGTGCAGGGACCTTATGGTTATGGAAATCTTCCCATTCAATTTTTCTCCAGTTTTGAAGGTGGGCTTTATTTACCCCCTTTACATATATACATATATATGTTATATTCACTACACAGAGAAAAACTGGTCAAAATTGTCAGTAATATTTCATGCAGAAGGTAAAATCTTAAGAAGTAGAAATAGGCATTGGTTATTGGCTTATCTTTTAAAATGTGCCTGTCACACAGCCCCTCCTTGGGTACAAAAAGGAAGAGTAAAAAGAATTGCAGTTGTAGCAACAATGAATTCATTAGTTCTTCAGTGATTCCAATGAGAGAGGTAAGTATCCTTTTAGTATCATGTACTGGCTGCACATGCAGAGGCCAAGGGCTTAATGAAGGTCACACAGCAGGGCAATGGAACTTCCAAGAAAGACATCTGAGATTCCCCACATACTGTTCCAAGCTTTAAGAGCTGTAGCCCTTGCTTTCTCTCTTGGTGATCTTCAATGCTTTAAATAGGGGATTCATCCCCTTTGAACCCACAACGATTGTCCCCTACAATGCCTGACAAGGCAGGGTGCTTCTTCATCCTCCTTCTCCAAAATGGTCCATTTATCTGTTCATGAGAGCCAATGAGGAATTCATATGGCTGGGCTGCTTAATATCACAGATGCCCATCCATATCTCTTTCAGCACCTAATTCCTTCATATGCCTCTTTCTCCCAATGACCCCCTCCCTCTTCCACTTCCCCAATCCCTTCCCAATAGGGTACGTTTTTTTTTTTTTTTTTCTCTTGCTCTCTCTCTCACTCACTCTTTTCTGTATCTCTCGGAAATCAGACAGGAGTTCAGAGCACTTTCACTACCTTTTATGAGGTAGATTGTGATGTCATAGATGGGGGCAGGGCTAGTCAACTTTCTACCCACCTCCCAACCTGTGCTGAGGGAGCTCCGATCGGGAGTGGAAGCAGTGATTCCTCCATGGTGAGTAACTTTGCTTTCTAATGTAATCTGTTTCATTGTAAACATTAATTTTGAAAGCAGGTGGATGGGGTTTCAAAGAAGTAAACATACGACCACTCAAGTCTTCTTTACTAACTATTTGGGCAAATGATCTATTTATTTATTCTTTGGGCAAAGGATCTATTTATTTATTCTTTGTATGAGTCAAGAATTACATAGCACAAATACATTCTTCAAGCATGATCTAAACTTGAGAAGGAAAAATGGTATTTCATTCCTTTATTTCTTAGTCTTTCTTCCCATTGGGAGTGAAAGTCATTGCATATGTGGAATGAACCCATTCTGTAGTCCTTTGGTGAGCTTTAAGGAAGGCTAGTTAAGAGTGTGTATTCTTCTTTGTTTGAAAGATTACAGGGTCATAAAACATCCTTAATTGATGTTGGCCCAGAGAATCAGTCTGCTCTTCTAAAATTATGGGGTAAAATTGTGAAGAAACTGATACATAAAGAATTAATGAACTTGGTTTTGATGTAAACAAATGAAAACTTTCTAATGCAAAGACTAAAATATTTATGAAAACAAAGGAGTCCCCACTCTTGCAAGATTAAGAGTGAAGCCATTTCAAGGCGTTACTACCAAATTTGCTACCTTTTTTTGTTGATGTTGCATGTCGTAACACTGATGCTGTTTTGTAAGTTCTCTTCATAGTTAGGAGCTGTGAAATGTCACTGTTCTTTGTTTCATTTGGGTTTCTATATGCTGATTAATTCTTTTGTATGCCTTAGTATTTAGAAAGAAAAGATAACTGGAGTGAGCATTTTTCCTCCACTTTCCTTATTCTCTCCTGAGTACTTATTAAAACTGTCAAGATACCAGCTTTTATATAAAAGGGCAAAATAAGTTCATGGAGGTGGTTAAATCTTTAAGGGATGCTGAAAAGCATCAGGGTGGGTGTTTTTAAAACAGTTTGGACCATTAGAATGTGAGGCTTTTTCATGGGGTGGGATAAAAGCTTCTTTGTGTGGATCATGGGTATTAGGAACTGTATTAAGAGGGTATCATTCATTTTTTTTTTTCAAATTATACATCCCTAGTTAACTATGTGTGGATATTGGTGTTGGAAAATTGGAGGCAGTTTGAAAGGTGGAGTCCTTTCTCAGCATTAGCTTTTCTGTTATGCCAAGACCCTCTCTCCCTCCTGCCCTGCCAAATTATGCATTCCTTACAGCTCAAATGCACTAAGGTTAATACTGTTTTTTTCATTACCTGGGGAAGAGTAGCATGGCAACTTCTCAAGTGATTTTCCCACCTACGCTTTCTAACTTAAAGAAGTCACTGTAATAGTAGGGATTTCAGGCACAATAAGGAAAAATGGAGCCATAACTAGCAAATAGGAATACTTAGATGATAATTGACTACAGTCAACTTAATACTGCAATGTGGGTAACAATGCCAAAGTCTTATATGTTGGGTGATCCCTCTCAAGTCTTTGGCCTACCTTCCTTTAAAACTGCTAATCCCCTCAAACCCAGGTAGGAGGAAACCTTCGGTGCCAGAAAAATATAATGTCTAATCATAGCTCAAGTGTTTAATGTCTTTTATCAACCCCTCATACAGCTGCCAGGTAAGAAATGCTCATATTTTACAAACCCTTGGAATATAATCATCTTTAAACTTCGTGAGTTAAGAACAGTTGTGTTGTGCACTTGTGCAAATTCAGAGAGTCTATCATGGAATGCATTATGCATGCACTTGTTTATCTTCATGTGCATGTTTCATTTATAGTGGTGTTCATTATTTTTAAAATCCATTTGTATGTATCAAAACTCTAATTTAAAAATACTACTGTATATTGTGCTATAAACAAAACAATGAAGTGTAACAGTAATTGCATTAATTTAGGGTCTCAACACTGGCGTCATAGTTCCATTTCTGTCATTGACTAATTAGGTGACTGCAAGAAAATTACATAGATCATTTAGGTCTCCATTTTCTCATTGTAAAATGATGATAGGTCATCTATGGGATATATCTTAAAGTATCCCTGCTCTAAAACTGTATGGTTTTATAATATATTTTTCAAGAAATTGCTTACAGGAAAAAGACTGATTCATTGATGAGACATTGTTTTTGTAGGAGACATATAATTGTATAGACCAAAAAGAAAATTTCAGTCCAAAGTTGGTCTTAGAATGTACCCTATATTTGATGGAATGTTACCAAGTGGGCCCCATTCTTTTAAATGGACAATATCAAACCTGTGACGTTAGCTATGTGTTGGTTTGGAAGACTGATTTGTTTTCCTAACTCTGTAATTTTGTTGTTCTGATTATTTGAGATAAAAAAAATCCTTATCTACTA
Source organism: Panthera uncia (assembly GCF_023721935.1). Classification (NCBI taxonomy): domain Eukaryota; kingdom Metazoa; phylum Chordata; class Mammalia; order Carnivora; family Felidae; genus Panthera; species Panthera uncia. The sequence continues at coordinate 93,585,334 of NW_026057578.1, forward strand.
TGTAATGGACAGATTTAGGTATCATTGGGACTATAAAATTAAAAGAAAATACTTCTGCAGTATTGTGGGAATTCCTTTGTAGTGTTGGGAAGGGTTGATGAGTAGGGAATTGGTGGGTACTAATGTGTTATGGGGGATAAAAGACATGTGGGGCCTGGCTTCTGCTCTTGAGGAATGTGCAACCTTTTTGGGTGTCCAGATACGTGCCAAGTGTCAACTTAGAGGTGAAGACAGAACATGTCTAAGAACTAAGATATATCCCTGTGGTGTTGGGTAGACTGGATTGCACTGGGAAATTTTTGTGAGAAGCTGAGGGCTTCAAGTCATTTGGAACACAATGGTTTAGATTTGTGTTGTTGCATGTAAGGAGGGCAGGGAAGCATTTCAGGTTGACAAGACCATGGAATTGTAAATCTTGCAGAGTAGGTCTTGTGTTTAGATATGGCAAGTATCAAAGCCATGTATCAAAATGTTTGCCTATAGTCCAGCCCCACACTTTTCCTGAGCCCCTTTTCCCTTAATCATATGCTGACTTTACAATATATGACACACCTGTTTAGAAGAATTTAGGAGGCTGAAAGTGAGTGAAGTGCAAAGATTATTTATTAAGATATAATTAGGCAGCCATTGTGTCAGTTACACAAAAGGTCACATCATTACTCACAGCCACAACAGAGGAAGAGAACTAAATAAAAGGGAGGAATTAGGTACAGGTGACTCTAGCACTGAGGCATTCTGATTTTCTGACAAAAGTGGAAAAGGATTATCATTTTAGATAAAGGGATTATATTACCATTGAATCATTTAGAAATGTCGGATGGCCATGAGGAAATGCCCACTAGCTGGAGAATCCATGTAAGCAGGACAATTTTCCAAAGCAAACAGAAGGTTCTCTGTGTACTGAGCAGGAATTATGTCAGACTGCTCTCAGACAGCCAGTGTTGAGCAGGTTTAAACACTAAAACTGCACATTGTTATGTAAGCCTCCTTCCCCAATGCACTTGGAAAGAGGTTATTCATTTGGGCATGATGTGCCAAATTGACAAGAGAAGCACACTTATGTTTGAAAACTTCTCTGCTGCTGTAGATTCATAGGTGGCTTTCAGTGTATACTTAGCATCACTTAGCAGTTTGTTGTATTTCTTGCCATCTAAGTTCCTACTTTGACCTTTTTAATAGACTGGAATTCCATGAGTAGAATTGCTTTATCACCTATCCCAGATTCTAAGGATTTAGTTTGTATCATCCAGTAAAATGTTTCTTAATTTCCTATCATGACATAAAAATTAATTTCTAGAATATACCATCTTAGAAAATACCTTTCAAAGGTGAAATTAGTGTATATGGGAAGGATGAAGTAGTGTGATCAAACTCTGGGTTCTCTTAGAAATAATTTTTCCCAAAAAAGTTCAAGTAGGACTTAGGTAAAATTTAAACAATATAAAGTATTAAAGGAATTTAGAGATATAAGAATTATGTTTGTCTCAAAAGAATAATTGCAAAGATGGCAACTGTTCCCCTGACCTCGTAGTATCTCTAGAGGTGGTTCTAGTATCAGATTATAATTCAACAAATGTTTATTGGGTAAATGATATGTGCTATTTACTGACCTGTGTATGAATATGGAATTAGCATGGAAAACAGACCTATAAACAGTAACTACAATAGATTATTATAATCACTCTAACAGAAATACATACAAAGTGATACAGGCATTCGGAAGAGAAGGGGGAAGAGGAAACTTCATAAAGGGGGTAATATGTTTCTGAACCTTGATGTATAAGTAGATAGTTTTCCAGGTAGAAGAGGAGAGATAGGATTAGCTCAGAAGAGAAATATAATGCCTATAGTTTTTGAGGTATAGATGTATTCTGTGCTAACCGGACCTGAAAATGTCAGAGTTGGATGGAAAGATGAAGAAAAGTAAAAAATGGAGTTAGAGGTTGGGCTACATTGGTAAGGGGCACTGAAGAGTCTACTCCTGAAATCATTGCACTATATGCTAACTAATTTGGATGTAAATTTTAAAAAATAAAAAATAAAACAAGTGAATGAAAAAAAAAAGAAGTTGGGGAAAAAGTGGGGTCTGGATGCCAAAGAAATTTTTCTGACCCATTCGGATTTTAATGAGTGTTTCTCAAAGTGAACAAAAGATCATCTGCATGCCAAACCCAGCAAATGGTGGGAAGAGACTGCTAAAATCCAGCCTAAGATACAGACCTGTTGAATTAGAATCAGATTGTAGGGAGTAGGCTCTTAGAATCTATAACTACTCCATCCTACCCCAAGTTTCAGAATCTCTACAAGGCAACAAAACTTAATCATTATGTTTCTGTGTTCTTGTAAAAAGTTTCATAAAAAAGAAACAAAATATTAAGATTAAATATTAGGGAAAATAGGATCTAAAGACAATATAAGAATATTCTTGGGAAAATTGGCTTAAATTTTGATTAAGCATGAAAAACTCTCTAAGAATGGTGATTATTAAGTGTAAAGAATTGCCAAGTGATGCTATTATATCTCCTTGAAGGAAAGGCATAATACTATAAACATTTAAGACTATAAAAATTACATTTTTCATTTTCGTGCTCCAATACAAAGAGTTAAAGAAGTCCAGAACTAAGTTCTACAATGGTCCAGAGCAATATTTATTTCTGGGTGGTATTTTTTGGTAGAGCTATTTAGCTACTTTTACATTTTGATTAGGGGAGCTTCACTGAAAGAGAAATGTATAAATAAGCATTAACATCGTGACTGAAAAAATTAAGCATTCATGCTAATACAGAGCCTAATCTATATGACCTATGTTGAAAAATATTATCTAACTACATGTTTGAATCAACAGTTGTTTGCAAGGGCTTTTTTTTTTTCTTCTATTTTTTCTTCATGAATAACAGCTATTATCTTATACCCATCAGTCTGTGTAAAAGTTACACAAGTGTTCAAAGATGCAAGAAAAAGAAAGGCACTAAAGAGGTATTTTACGTTTGGCCAAGACATGAGGATGAACCCTGGTCTGGAAGGAGGTGGCCCTCAGATCACAGCAAGGAGAGTATGTTCTGGATTTAACCTGCTTTGCACGCAGGTCTCCTGTTTCAGATTGCCAGAATCTTTTGTAGGCTTTTGAGAACTTGTTTAGCGGTCAAGAGGTGATAGGGAACTTTGGTTTTCTCCATATTCACCTCTGTGCAGACAATTGCAGTAACCACTGTGACAGAGATGGTGATGCTATCACGTACTAGAAGCAGTCGACTGGTAGAGTGCCAGTACCTGCCATTAATTGAGCAAATTGATTTTGGCATGTTTACCTAAAGAACTTTAAAAAAAAACCTTACAGGTTTTTTTGTTTGTTGTTGTTGTTGTTGTTGTTGTTGTTGTTGTTTTAACTAAGGATATGTAGCTCTGTTACTGGCTTTATCACACCAATCCAGGCAAACATAATCTTGAGTGGTTCTTAGAAGATGTGCCAGGAAAAATTATTTACGTGAATAAGGCCTAGCATTTTACCTGAATAAAAGCCAAGCAGAGAACAGTAACAGCCACATGGTTTTGATGTCTGGTACCTAAAAAATAAGTTATAGAGTACACCACGCTCTCTTAAGGTAGATGTTAAAATTACAAGCAAGGTGTTATTGTTAGTTGTGAATTTGGAAACCGACTCTGTCTTTTACAATTTGGGTGCTACTGGGCAACATTCCTAATCTGAGCTTTTGCTTTTGCTTTATAAATTGGAATAGTAATACAGTTAGAAGGACAGTAGGACAATTGTATGTAGTTAATAACATGATTATACTACCTAAGATGCAGTGAGGGCTCAGTATTTCCAGGCACTGTGCTAAGTATTTTAAATGCACTATGCAATGTGTTTTAACAGTTACCTTGTGGAGGAAACATTGTCCTCCCCATTAAAAATATTAGGAAAATGAGGTTCAGAGAATCGAAGTAACTTCCTGGAAGTCACAAAGTTAGTGACTGACATACTGTGGTGCTTCTATTTTTTTTAATGTTTATTTATTTATTTATACATTTTTTAATGTTTAATTTTGAGAGAGAGAAGCAGAGCATGAGCAGGGAAGGTGCAGAGAGAAAGGGAGACACAGAATCTGAAACAGACTCCAGGCTCTGAGCTGTCAGCACAGAGCCGGATGCAGGCCCAAACTCATGGACCATGAGATCATGACCTGAGCCAAAGTCAGATTCTTAACATACTGAGCCATCCAGGTGCTGCTATGACATAGCATGATTTTCCTAAGAAGCCTTCCTTGACATTCTCCCACAGCATGATGTATTGTTTTCTTTCATTCCTAGTAGGGCACTGCAATGTAAGAACTTATTTAATTATATGTCTTCTAACTACTCTGTGAGCTCCATAAGGGTAGGAAATGTGTCTGAGTGTTAAATTTTTCCGTTTGTTGCATAATAAGCATATAAATGTGTGCTTAATACATTAGCTTACTATTTTTTTCTAGTTTAATTAATTCCTTTGTCATTTAAAAATTTTTTCTAGTATATTATGTAGACTTTTTAAAGATTATGGTATAGAAATATACAGAATTTCTTTCAAAATAGCTGAATTAGTCAAATTAGTAATTTATTTCAAAAAGGAATTTAAAAGGGGCCACAGTGACAGAGTTGGTTTCATTTGCTTTCCCACATGAAGGTTATGATACATTAAAATGTTAATTACATCTAGATGTGAAATATTGTCCTTTAATTAACTATCCTAAATTATTAATTCCCAATAATAGTATTAACATTTTAAACAAAACCTTTCACATAATTTAATTAGATATAGATTCAGCTCCATATGCTAAAACATCCAAATACAGTTATTTTTCTATCACATAGAGTAAGTCTATATGTATGTAGTTCAGGGCCTACATAATGAACTCAGAATCATCAGACACCCAGAGTCCTTCTGATTTATGGTCCCCTCTACTTAGTGTGGGCCTCTATTCTCAAGTTCATCTTTATTTTTTTAACGTTTATTTATTATTGAGAGACAGACACAGGGTGTGAGCAGGGGAGGGGTAGAGAGAGGAGGAGACACAGAATCCGAAGCAGGCTCCAGGCTCTGAGCTGTCAGCACAGAGCCTGACGAAGGGCTCGAACTCATAAACTCGAGATCATGACCTGAGCTGAAGTCGGTTACCCAACCGAGCTACACAGGCACCCCTCTCAAGTTCATCTTTTGATCCAAGGTGACTGCTCGTGTTCCCTCTTTCCGTTTTCCATAGAGAGAAGAAGTGACAGGGTGAAATAGTGTGCTTCCTAGCTGTTGTCACTCTTTAAATTAAAGGGATATCCTAGGCACATCTATTCTCCTACCCCAACAATTTCTGTTTACAGCATATGAGGAGTCTGAAAAATCAGGAGCGATATGCATGGAGTAGCAGTTCTTGCCCATGTATACCCTCCACTAAATAGAACACAAGTATAATTCTGACTTCTAGTAGTTGCTTTGTGACCTTGGGCAAGTGGTTTGATTTCACTGAGCTCCATTTTTCTTAGCTGCAAAGTGAAAATATTAGTATCTACTTTATTGTGTTATTAGAATTGAATTGTTAATATGTGGCACACACTTAGCACAGCGTACAGAATAGACAAGTGCTAAATAAATGGGTAGCTAATTTTATTTTTCCTTATCTTGTTTCTTCTAAAAGATGATAGTCTTTTTGATGACATAAGTGCCTTTTGTTTTATTTCACCATGTCTACTCCAATTAAGCCACTGGATGTGTAGTAGTGAACAACCAGCCAAGGTCTGTCATAGAGGAATCACTTACAGAGAGGTGATAATGGACAACGCAGAAGAGAATGACCTCAACAGAGAAATGAAGTAGTGATTCTCAAGTTACAATCTGTAGAGGAATCACATGGGTAGCAAATAAATTTCTGCTGAGAATTCTGGGTTCTGGCTCCCCTGTTCTGAAACCACATCTGAGATGTTTTTGATGCAGAGAACTTATGGATCACACTTAGGGGGAAAAAATTGGTCTAGAAAGTACAGGGAAGAGAGTCTTATACACTGTGGTGAAAGCTTCCCAGTATTGGAAGTCAGTTTGGACCCTTTCCTGGAAAGCCTTTTGGCTTGCTCCATTAGGCTATTTTAGTCTACCCTAGCTTGGATAATTCCTACTTGTAGGGGGCTTGTTGTGGTTGTCCATTGTAGGGTATTTATTAAAATCTCTGGCATCTCCTCAATAGATGCTTATAGCAACTTTCCTTCCCCAGTAGTGACAAAGGTCTCCAGACATTGCCAAATGTATCCTATAGGGTACAGGGGCAAAATTGCCCCTGAATACCTATAGTTCTGGTCAATCTTGACCTTTTACCTATAACATACATATTGTTTGAAATGGAGCTTTTTTATTTCTTCCTTCTGGAAGGGTGGAAGATGACAGATAAAATGGTTCCAGACTCATATGCCAAATGCCCATCCCCCGCATGGCAGCAGGGTTTGGATATGCACTTTCCTACAGGCAAGACTCCTGAGAACCCATCACAGTCCTTAGGCCATAGCCTTCATATACCTTTTAAAGGTCTCCATCCACCTCTCTTCTTGTCTACCCCAAATATTTTCCTGTCTTAGAGACATAGGCATTACTACTCTCAAAGGCAATTAAGGATTTTGGTGAGAATGTTGCTTGAAAGAAAGTTTTAAACAGGTAAAATTTCTTCAGTTTCTTGCGTTTTATAGACAAGGTTATTGAGGTTAAAATAATTCAACTGTTTTTATAGCACTTTTTAAAAAAAAATCCTTTTCATATATCATTATATATTTAGCCATCCTTTGTATATTGTCTAATCCTTATATAACAACTACATTTTTTTATATATGAAAAAGCTAAGCAATAGTTTATTTTTTTCCTTAACAAAATAATATTAAGAAGTACATCAGGCCAATGGTCTCTTTGAAATTCAAATTACTTATGCAGTTGTTTTTGAGATAATATTAGCAGTGAATAATTCTGGAAATGCTGAAATTAATGGGTGAGCCCTTGAAACCAAGCAAGTTGTAGGCAGAAATTGATCGTTTCATAGCTAAGCATTAATTTCTTTAAAAGAAGTTTAGAGAGTTCTAACAGGTGGTGACTCCAGATATAACAGAGATCACTCTTTCTTTCAAAGATGTAGCCATAGTACATTTGAAGAATTTGCCTAGGCATTTTTAGTATATCGGGTAAAGAGATAATGAGGTAGCCTTTACATCTTATAATAAATATGGAGGTGATTTAACTTTGTCAAAGGCTAGATTCACAGGGACTCCAAGATAGGGATTGTGCCTTGAGCAAGCTTTCATCTTAATATTGAGTATGATTTTTAGTAGGGGCAAGATACTGTATCATACTCTCTCTAACCCTTTAATGTTTATCTTTGTTCACTGGTTGAAAGTTGTCATTTTCATGAAAGTTCGTGGAGTCCTTTTTTTTTTTTTTTTCAAAGAAGTTTTCCAATTTCATAGATTTGATGCTTTCTTTCAAAGGAACTACTAATATTTTTCTATGATTTTTTGGCAACACTGTTATGCATTTCCAGTCTTTTGAGGATACTTTGTCCTTTAATCTGTGGTTTTGAAAGTTTTTTTTACATAGTTCAACCTTTTGCAAGGAAACCTACAATATGTTGTCCATGCATAGAGTCTCTTTGTTAACCAAAGAAATATTATTTTCAGGTTTAGATTGAAGAGAACCCTCTGGTGCTTTTGCTGCATTTCCCCTAAAGTACAGTCACTCCAGGAGAAACAGATGATAAGGTTCTAAACCAGGCCAAACCCTGGCAGGCACATGTAAGGGGAGGCATCCTGGCTTCTCAGGGGAACTACCTTAAATGCCCTTTATTCTTATTTTATTCAAAAGCAGTTGGAGCTGCAGTAGATTCCTAAATACCCTGTAAATAGAAGTCACACACTTGTATTACTGGTAACTGTCTTATTAGCTACCAAGTTAAGCCTCAGTTCCCTCATCTGTTGAATAATAAGGATAAAGTAATACTTTATTTTTGTGTATGTGTGAGGATTAAGTGGTACAACATATGGGAAAATTCTAATTGGTTGGGATGCTCAATATGTTTTGAATATGGAAAAAATCCAGAGTATATTAACCCAATAAAGGAAAAAATTAATCAACTTTGATCACAGGCTGGTCTTATACGTCAATTTGAGAGGCATCCTGATCTAAGAATGCATCTCAATCAACTGACTAAACACTGGGATATGTGTACCAAATCCCAGTATGGCTTATGTAGAGCTAGCATCTGTGGAGGGCATACCAGTAAAGAGCCAGAAAGTACTTTTTTATATTTATCCAGAAGTTTAGCTTCAGAAATAAGACCTTTACATTCATACAAAGCCTTTGAAGACAAAGCAGCAAATAAGTAACTAGTTATATGTAAATGTAACCAAATTTGAGCTGGAATCACTAAGGACAGCTCTATGAATGAGTTGGCAGTTCCTACTGCAAGAATGGTATACCTTTGTTTTTGGTTGACCTATATCTTTTTTTGGACTGCACTCCACAGCCAGTTTTGAAATCCCAAACAGAAGCTTCCTGTGTTTTATTTCTTTTGAGAATCTTATTTCCTGACTATTCACCATAAGTGGGAAAAATGAGATTGTAACTAACTAGGCTGTCCCACCCATACTTTAGCCCTAGCAATGTCCACTGCGGGGTGGAAGAAGAAAGCTTACCTCCTTTTGAAAGTACCTTGTTCTTGTCTTGCTTGGCCTTATGGTGCTCTCACACTACCCTGGGCATTCATTGGGATATCCTTATCTGTGCAGAGTTCATTAGGCCTAAGTTGTACACGTGATCCAATAAATGATGATAAAGACTCTAAAAGGATTCCCCAAAGGTATGTACAAGTTATGTAATAATACTTTACAGTGACATTTTAAAAATTTATGAAAGAGTTTTAAGTTTACTTTCTCACTTGGACCTCAATGGCTGGTGAAAGTGGATCAGTATTATTAACCCCATTTTACAGCTGAAAGTTACTATAGTGTCTAAAACTTTCACAGTCAGTAGCTGATACAAGCAAGGTTAGAGCCAGTTTTCTCTGATGGGCAGTCTTATAGGAAATAGTCTGTGGCAGATGATATAGATGATGGTAACAACCAATACATATTGGGTTCTTAAAATTTATGTCAGTCAGCCTGACGTCATATCATGGTGTCCTTATATAGTAGAGTAAAAAGCTAAGTTGTTGAAATTTTGAATAAAGGTTTTTAATGATATGTGAATAAATAGCAAATGCTATCTATGGTAGCTAGAGAAAAGAAGAATTATAGCTTATATATTTTTAAGTTTGTTTATTCATTTTTTGAGAGAGAGAGAGTAAGCAGAGGAGGGGCAGAGAGAGAGAGGATCCCAAGCAGGTTCTGCACTTTCAGCACGGAGCCCAATGTGGGGCTGGAACTCATAAACCATGAGATTGTGTCCTGAGCCAAAATAAAGAGTCGTTTGCTCAACTACTGAGCCACCCAGGCACCCCAAATTCTAGGTTGTATTTAATCAAGTTGTTTTTGAACATGTAGATGACTTTAATTGCAGGCAAGAAACTGAGAAGTAGATGATATCTCTGCTTCTTACCTTGCTCATATCTCATGTGAATCATGATTGCAAGATTGAACGTTAGTGTGACTTTTTTTTCCCCTTTGTGGCTTAGGAAAATTCACCTCATTACTGCTTGGTCATGTGACTCATACTTGTGAAAATTTGGAAGAATACATCTAACTCATGCTTAGCCCTAGATAAATGGCACCAATAGCTAGGAATAGAGTTCAGAGCAGCAAAGCACTATGGTAGATTTGCCTGGTCAAAGAAGACTGGATATTATTTGTCACATGGACTGAACCCCATTTTTACCAGATATGAATTTTTTGAACTCAAGTTCACACAAAAAAATCCGTATTTTTTTTTTCATATGTAAAGAATGGATGGTGGTATCTACCTTATATTTCTTTCAAAAATTTGGGATCATGTGTTAAGACACCAGCACTATACCTAGCAAACACAACTCATGCCTCACAGATGCTGGTACTATTAATGAGGGAGATGATCTTTAATAATGAAAACTCAGTACTTTATACATAGAAAGCAATAAACACAAAGATTTAAATTGTGGATGTTTTCTGAGCAAAGGATGATGCTAACTGTACCCATGAAGCACAGTAAGAGGAAGAGGTCATAAGATTTGTGGAGCAGTTTGGCTAACATTTATTTTCTCTATTATGTGGCTAAATTCCACTCTCCTGCCACTATCATTAATTGAGTACTCTTCCATGGAAGAATGAATAGGTAGAAGCATGGAGAGTTGGGCACTATGCTAGACATTGATCCCAAGTTTGTCTTTGGACAAGCTTTGTCATCTCTTATTTCCTCATCCAAAAATTTGCAATTTTCAATAATATGTAGCAAATATTTATGGAATACCAATTTTCCAGACAGTTGTAGGTGTTCAGGATATAGCAGGGAATGGGGAAAAGTAAACCCAGAAGAAAACATTTGTTTGACTTGGTGATGACTGTATGAAAAAAATAATAAAACAAGGCAAGAATAGCAAATTAGGGAGGTAGGGTGGGAATGGAGTCATAATGTGAAAAGGAAGGTTTTCAGTAAGATGTTGGTATTGCACTGAAGATCTGATGGGGATGAGGGACCAAGCCTTACAGTTTCTGTGGGAACAGCATTCTAGGCAGAGGCAGTAATAAGCACAAAGTTCTTAAAGTATAGGCAAGACTGGTGTGTCCAAGCAATAGGCAAGGCATGTTTACAGCTTTTGATTTTACTCATACTGAGATGGGAGACTACGGGACAATGTTAAACAGAAAAATGACATTATTTGAGGTCATTTAATAGGATGAATCCGGCTTTTGTTTAAGAATAGACTAAAGAAGGTAAAAAGGGATGAGGAGCAAGGAAATTAGAGGAAGATAGTACAACAATCCAGGAAGAGATTCTGATGACTGGGCCAATGTAGTAACAGTAGAGAAGGTGAGGTCAAACAATGGGTATAGTTCAAAAACTGTTGACAAGATATAATGGCAGATTGGAGGCTAGGTCTGAGAGAACAAGATGTATAACACAAAATTCTGGGTTTTTAACCTAAACAGTTGGAAAACTGTGTTGCCAATGACTATAGGAGGAGCAGGTTTTAGGGAGAGGTGGGGTTAATCATAGAACCTTTCTATCTCTGGAATGTTGGGAAGAGTCAATAAGATCAGCTTAGAATCTTCTTTGTTAAAGTAACAAGTCTTGCAAGAACCTGAAGTAGTATCTAGGTGGAAGTTAAAGACTCAATGGTTACAACTAATTGAGTTGTGCTCTGAACTAAAGATAGGAAACCTCCACCTGAATCTGTGACAGCCTACACTATGAGTGCTTGGAAATTACTCGAATACGTGAGAAAATTGGTAGTGGGTTACATCTCACAATGGGAAAAGAAGTGACCAGGAAGAAAGCAAAAGATTTGGAGGGTATTATTCTATGTCTACTCAACAAATGTTTTAAAGTAGGCAGAAAAATGTATTCAATTATATTAAAAAAAAGGCTATGTATTAACTGCTCTAATTTAAAACGAGGTTAATTAAAATTACTGGTTTTACTATGCAATATACTGAAGACCTCTTATGAATCCTTGAATAGTGATATCCATTTCTTCTTGTTGTAATTCTCATTTCTCTAATGAAAGAAGAGTTAATTTTAGGTTAATACAGTGAATTATTTTACCCAGTTACATATGTGTCTAAAAGTTTTCTGCATTATATTTAAGATACCATTCTTTATGAATTATGAGGACAATTTATGATAATGAGGGAGAAATGATATTAATATGCTACTCTTACAGCATAGCCTTTTATAGGGGGAGGGGTTTAGATGGCCCATCATGTATATAGTGTGTTTAATCTGTTTTCTCAAACATTTATTTCAATTGATGTATAGTCAACACACAAAGTTATATGAGTTTCAGGTGTACAACTTAGTGATTGGAGAACTCTGATACACTATGCTTACAAGGATAGCCACCATCTGTCATCATACAAAAATGGTATTACAATAAGATCGACTATATTTCCTATGCTGTACCTTTCAGCCCCATGACTCACTTATTCCATAACTAGAAACCTGTACCTCCCACTCTCTTTCATCCATTTTTCCCATTCCCCTCCCAGTCCTTCCCTCAGGCAACTTCCAGGTTTTTCTCTGTAATTATGGGTCTATTCCTGCTTTATTTGTTTGTTCGTTTGTTTGGGTTTTCAGAGTCCACATATGAGTGAAATTATATTGTATTTGTCCTTATCCAACTTATTTCACTTAACCTAATACTCTCCAGGTCCATGCATGTTGTTGCAAGTGGCAAAATCTCATTCATTGTTATGGCTGAATAATATTGCATTGTATGTATCATACCACATCTTCATCCATCCATGGGTTGCTTCATATCTTACTTCTACCGTAGATAATGCTATGATAAACCTATGGGTGCATATATCTTTTTAAATTACTGGTTTAGTTTTGGGGGGCTGATAAATGCCCTGTAGTGGAATTACTAGGTCATGTAGTATTTCTATTTTTAATTTTTTGAGGAGTCTCCATACTGTTTTATGTATTGGCTGCACTGATTTACATTTCTACCAACAGTGCATGAAGGTTCCCTTTTCTCCACATCCTTGCCAATATTTACTTCTTGTCACTTTGCTATTCTGACATGTGTAAGCTAATGCCTCATTGTTGTTTTGATTGGCATTTCCCTGATAATAAGTGACACTGAGCGTCTTTTCATATCTGTTGGCCATTTGTAGGTCTTATATGGAAAAATGTCTATTTAGATCCTCTGTTCATTTTTAAGTCAAATTGTTTTTTTGTTTTTTGTTTTTGTTTTTTTGGTGTGGAGTTGTGTAAGTACTATATCTGATAAGGTGTTCATATTGGAAATATATATTTGCAAATAACTTCTCTCATTCAGTAGGTTGCCTTTTTTTTATAGTTTCCTTTGCTGTGCAAAAGCTTTCTATTTTGGTATAGTCTCAATAGTTTATTTTTGCCTTTTTGTTGTTGTTGTCGTTTGTTTTTGCCTGAGGAGACATAGCTAGAAAAATGTTGCTAAGGCCATGTCAAAGAGATTACTGCCTATGCTTTCTTCCAGGACTTTGTGTATGGTGTAGGAAAGTGGTCCAGTTTCCTTCTTCTGTGTATACCTGTCCATTTCTCCCAGTACCATTTATTGAAGAGATTGTCTTTTCTCCAATATATTCCCTAACATGTTCTCACCCTCTTTGTCATTAATTGACCATATAACTGTGGATTTATTTCTGGACTCTGTTTTTCTTCCATTGATCTGTTTTTGTGCCAGTACCATACTGTTTTGATTACTACAGCTTTGTAGTATACTTTGAAGTCTTGGATTGTGACACCTCCAGCTTTGTCCGTTCTCAAGATTGCTTTGGCAGTTCAGGGTCTTTTGTAGTTCCATACAAATTTTAGGATCCCTTGTTCTAGTTCTGTGAAAAATGCTGTTGGTACTTTGATAAGTATTACATTGACTCTGTAGATTTGAGTAGTAGGGACATTTTAGCAATATTCTTCTGATACATGAGCATGATATATCTTTACATTTGTATGTGCCATCTTCTATTTCTTTCATTAATGTTTTATAGTTTTCAGTATACAGGTCTTTTACTTCCTTGGTTAAGTTAATTTCTAGTTATATTCTTTTTGGTACAATTGTAAAAGGAAAGATTTTCTTAATTCTCTTTCTGCTACTCTGTTATTAGCGTATAGAAATGCAACAATTATAAATGACTTTTGTACCCTGTGACCTTGCTGAAATAATTTATTCTAATAATTTTTTGGTGAAATCTAGTGTTTTCTACATTTAATATTATCTCCTATATAAATAGTGACAGTTTCACTTCCTTACCAATTTGGATGGCATTTATTTTTGTTGTCTAATAGCTGTGGCTAGAACTTGGAGTAGTATGTTGAATAAAAATGGCAAGATTTGACACCCTTGTTGTTTTCCTGACAGTAGATGAAAAGCTCTTAGTTTTTCACCATTGAGTATGATGTTAGGTGTGAGTTTGTCATGTATGACCTTTATTATGTTCAGAAATGTTTCCACTAAACCTTACTTTGTTGAGAGTTTTTATTATGAATGAATGTTGAATTTTGTCAAACACTTTTTCTGCATCTATTGAGATTATTTTTATTCTTTGTTTTGTTAGTGTGATGTATCATGCTGATCTATGGATATTAAACTATCCTTGCATTGCCAGCATAAATCCAATTCATTGTGGTGAATGATACTTGTAATGTATTGGTAAATGTAATTTACTAACACTTTGTTGAGGATTTTTGGATCTATGGTCATCAGGCTGTAGTTTTTTGTTGTTTTGTTTTATAGTGTCTTTGGTTTTGGTGCCATAAGTCTGGCCTTGCAGAATGAATTTGGAAGCTTTCTTCCCTATCCTATTTTTTTAGAATAGTTTGAGGAGAATAGGTATTAACATTTTACTTTAAATTTTTGGCGGAATTCACCTGTGAAACCATCTGGTCCTGGACTTCTGTTCTTTGGGAGTTTTTTGACTGTTAATGCAATCTCATTACTGTTCAGATTACCTACTTCCTCTTGGCTCAGTTTTGGAAAATTATGTTTCTAGGAATTTATCCATTTCTTCTAATGTTTTGTAGCTGTCTTATACAATCATTTGTATTTCTGTGGTGTTGGTGGTTAATTCTCTTTCTTAATGAGACTTTCTAACGGTTTATCAATTCTGTTTATCTTTTCAAAAAACAACTTTTGATTTCATTGATTTTTTTCTTTGGTTATTTAGTCTCTATTTCACTTATTTCTGGGTTCTGATCTTTATTTCCCTCTGTATACTAACTTTGTACTTTTATTCTGCTTTTTCTAGTTCCTGCAGGTATAAGATTATTTAAGATTGCTCCTGTTTCTTGAGGTAGTCCTAGATTGTATAAATTTACTCTTACAATGGCTTTTGCTGTGTCCCAGTGATTTTTGGACTGTTTTAATTTTTCTCCATTTTTAAATTTCATTATTAATATCTTTGTCAGCATGTTGACTGTTAGTGATGTTTAGCCTCCAAAGGTTTGTGTTTTTTCCATGTTTTTTTCTTGTAATTGATTTCTAGTTTCATACCATTATAGTTGGCTAAGATGCAGGATATGATTCCTGTCTTTTTGAATTTATTGAGACTTGCTTTAGGGAATAATAGGTTATATAACCTGGAGAATAGTTTTTTCTGTACACATTTATTAAATTAAGCTGGTGCAGTGTGTTACTCAAAGACACTGTTTCCCTCTTGACTTTCTGCCTGGATGATCTATCCATTGATATAAGTGGGCTGTTTAAATTCCTTATTATTCTATTACCGTCCATTTCTCCCTTTATATCTGTTAATATTTGCCTTATATATTTAGGTGCTCCAATGTTGGTTGCATAGATATTTGTAGTCTCTTGTAGAGACTTTTTCCTTCTCTTTATTTAAATTCTATGTGTGTCTTTAGGTCTGAAGTCAGTGTCTCTAGGCAACATATAGATGAGTACTATTATTTTTTTTTTTTTTGTACATTCCATCACCTTATGTCTTTTGGACAATTTAGCCCACTTACATTTATTTTTTTTAATGTTTGTTTATTTTGAGACAGAGAGAGAGAGAGAGAGAGAGAGAAAAACTATCAGCCTAGGGCCCAGTGCTGGACTCGAACTCACAAAATGTGAGATCATGACCTGATCCCAAGCCAAGAATTGGACACTTAACTTCATGAGCCACCCAGGTGCCCCTAGACCATTTACATTTAATTATTGATAGGTTTCTACTTATTGCCATTTTGTTAACTGTTTTTGAAGTTCTATATTCCTTTCTTTCCTTCCTAGAATTTCTCTAGTTTTATGCTTGACTATTTTTTGTGTATTATAGGCTTTTACCATGAGGTTAATATAGAACATATGAACTATATAGTGGCCCATATTAAGTTGATAGTCACTCCAGTTCAAACACATTCTAAAAAAAAAACCTGTTTTGAGTCCCCCTTCCATATTGTCATATTTTACATCTTTTTGTGAGTCGCCTTAACTCATTTTTTTAGATATAATTGAGTTTACTACTTTTGTTCTTTAGCCTTCATGCGGCCTTTACTATATGTTTGCTTTTACTCATAAAATGTTTTTTTCCTAAGTTTTATTCTAGTTATGCCCTGTTCTTTAAATGGGTTTTATCTTGTTTGGTAACTCTCATGAATTGCTAGTGATTGATCGGGCTGTGTTTTGAGAATTCTGAGATCATGTCTAAGACAAAGGGCTATTGTTTACTGGCCATGCCTACTAAATGTACCAGTGAAGGAAGAAATGGTAGCAAGTATGATAAACATCAACCATCCTTGCATTATTGGTTTTGGAAGAGACTTGGAGCATTGAGAAGTAGAGCTTTTCTTGAGGTTCTCCACTGTGTTTTTTTGTTTTTCACCTGTCCTACTCCTGGCCTTCCCAGACCACAGCTCAGGAACTGTACTTCCCTTAGATTCTGACCTCTAATCACCCCAGGTTTTTTTCAAAGGAAGATCTATTCTCAAATTCTACCCTTTGGTAACTTACTTCCTTGATAAATACGAGCACAGTCCAGTGAAAGGTAGCAACAGTATTGGAAGCTTGTTGGATAGGACTTGACAGTACCCCTAAAGAATATATAGATCCAAAACTGTGAGTCTTTTGCTGGATTTAGATGACAAGATAGGTCAGTCTTAAGTAGAGATGGCAGGTCCTACATCCAGTGGGCTAAAAATTAAAGAGAGATCATTTTGTGGGGAAACATTTAAAACTTTAGAAAACCAGTCTAGGGAACCCAGTTGTTCATGTTTTGATGGAGATTAAGCACCAGGCTTAGGAGGTTGATCTTCAGTGTTTGATGGGCCTTCCTAGGCCAAAAGGGGCTCCTTTTGTGTAACTGTTACATGCTAGAATTTTGTGTATTCAATATAATTAACAGTGTCATTATTTTGTGGTGTATAATGGTTCAATAATTCTATATATTACTCAGGACTCCCCATGATAAATGTCCACCTCAGTCCTCTTCATCTATTTCACTTAGCCTTCCATTCACCTCTCCTCTGGCACTCACTAGTTCTCTGTTTGCCTTGTTTTGTGTCTTAAATTCTATTTATGAGTGACATCATATGGTATTTGTCTTTCATATTCTGTAGGTCAATCTATGTTGTAAATGGTAAGATTTTACTCTTTTTATATAGATGACTAATATTCTATTGTGTGCATGTATATATAAACTGCATCTATTGATGGGCACTGGGGTTGCTTGCATGCCTTGGCTATTATAAACAATGCTCAAATAAGCAGAGTAGTCCATGTATCTTTTTAAATTAGTGTCCTTGTTTCATTTGGGTTAATACCCAATAGTGGAATTACTGGATATTGTAATTTAAGTTTTTGAGAAACCTCCATACTGTTTTCCACAGTGGCTGTACCAGCTTGCATTCCAACCAATACTTGTTATTTCTGGTGCCTTTGATTTTAGTGAAAGGGGTACCAGTTTTGGTGAAAGAAATTTTGACCGAAATTGGGAGCCTGAATTTTAGGCCCTGTAAGTGGTTGTGAAAATATTTCATACTATTTCTTTTGTTGCCTCTCAAATTAGAGGTGTAAATATCACTTTCATAGACTAGATTACCTTCTCTATTTCTCTAACTATAGCCATTTTCTTTTCTTCTTTCAGTCTTTCTCCAACCCCAATCAAGCCCAAAATGTTCTTAGACATTATGAGTGTCATATATATAGGTAAAACCCCCATATTTTCTTGTACTGAATCTTGATTTATAATTTCCTCCTTCTGAAGAGTTTAGTAGTATTAGAAAACATACTAATCTTTTGATACTTTTCTATTCCCCTTGTGAATTTCTTCATGTCTTTATTCCCTATCACATTAAAACTTATATACAGGCATTGAGAGCAAGCCAAAGTGGCGGTAACTTCAGTAAGAGGTTTGGAGAAAGTCCAAATGCATGATAGCAGGGGGAACCTTGAAAGGAGAAAGTGAAGAAGAGGAAGTAGAATCCAAGAAATATAATTTTAAAAGATCATTTTGGACTCAAATAGTCATTTAAGGAAACATGGATCACAACAATAATAAAAGCTTAAAATTGGTTATGGGCCTACCATTTGCCAGACACTTAGCTCTGAGGGCATTCTCTCATTTAATACTTAAAATCTTTAAATAAAAATGAAACAAGCACTTTCTAGGATGATTGAGGTAGAGCTAGGTTAGGTAGCTGTTTCAAAATCACACAGCCAGTATCAGTCCAAGTAGGGTTTGAACTCCAGAGCCCAAGTTTTCCTTCACTATAAGGGAGGAAAATATGGAAATGTGAGGGGAGAAGAGGAGGTTGCACCTGATATGTAAGAATATATTGGGAAAGGGGTCTAGGATCTTGAGGAGAGGCAACAAAACTGCCTGAGGAAAAAGACTGTTTATCTACAATTTACATAGCAACAAAAGCTTCAACCAGCTCTTTAAAGCCCCCCCACCATGATAAGAGGAGGGTCTTGAGCTGGGCGAGAGTTTACTTTCCCTGACATATAAAAAATGCATGTATCACAACTCCTAGTGGTTGAATGTGAAGGGAAGTAAAAGAAAGTATCACAGGCCTTCTGATTATGCTTACTCACCAAGCACAGTCTTCTAGCATCCAAATCTGTGGTCCTTGACTTTTGTCTATTCTTTTCTGAATTGTTGCACATTGCATGCTGGAGCCTAGGAGACATTTCATAAGGTGTTAAATAGTCTTCATCATGTATCAATAGGTTGTCTTAGGTATGTCTCCCAGTCATGATAATGCTTAGGGAAATCAGTCAAAGGTAGTACTAGCTGGCTCTCCTACAGGGAAGGTGAAAAGGAGCGTTAGTCCTTTGACAAGTTACAATCCAAGGTTCATACTAGGTAGTGAGGACATGCTCATGATAACAGATGATAAGATCAGCAATCAATGCGTGCTATATTTATGTGACACAAAGATGATCTTTTGACCCAGGAATATCTCCCAGTCCTGTGGGTGCCTAAAAATCTATTGGCACCACTGTTGCCTAAGGTTCTTTTGTTATGTGACAACAATCCAGAGAAGGCTCTGGGTCAGGAAATCTTGAAGTATCAGAGAAGGAAGAAACATAGAAAAAAGAGATACAGAGTCCTAGATTAACAGACATGTGTGTTCCTAACTTTCCAAGGGCCAACACCTCTTGATATTCCCACTTCTCCTTGGGATTCCAAGGTTAGTAAGAATGCCTTGTTGTGGGTTGAGGGAAAAAAAAAATGTTCTGCCTTTATTTTTTTTTTAATTTTTTTTTAATGTTTATTTATTTTTGAGATAGAGAGAGACAGAGCATGCATGGGGGAGGGTCAGAGAGAGGGAGACACAGAATCTGAAACAGGCTCCAGGCTCTGAGCTGTCAGCACAGAGCCCGACGCGGGGCTCGAACTCACGGACTGTGAGATCATGACCTGAGCCGAAGTCGGCCGCCCAACCGACTGAGCCACCCAGGTGCCCCTGTTCTGCCTTTAATAGTGAGAAAAAAATGGCTCTAAGCCATATTTAGGAAATTTGTTGACTGTAATTAAGCCTTCATGGGAGTCCCCAAGGTTTACTTACCTATAATTGAAAAAATGCAAATGAAGACAGTTAATCAGTGGACTGGCTGACTATGAAGCACTACTACCTACCTAAATGAATTAAAAACAAAGACACAAATTTGTCCAGTTGAAAAAGTTATCTGAAAGCCAATTGGTAAATTTCTCAGCAGTGCTATGGAGATTTTTTTTTTTTCCTTAGATGGCACTGCTTTTCTCCTAAGGCCTTTGCCAACTTAATCTTGAGCCATTACATACAGATTTCATAACAACTGGCCTTCAGCAGTCGGAGAGCACCAGCTGCCTCCCTGGCATCATTCAAGTAGCCCTGCAGAAAAAAATTACAGACCTCTTATCCTCTACGTCGTGATTGATCCACTACTTAGACTTGTAAAACATTTGCTCTTCAAGATACCACAGTGAAATGGGAATACCCCTGGGATTAAGCCAACTCTTCAGGAGTTATCCCATAGTACTGTAGCTGTCATTTATGAAGGATCATTACGTGTTCTAATGTTACCAGGTTTGGTGCACTTTTTTCTTGGAGGATTATTGCAGCATACCAATGGTGATCATTTCACATCAAATACCAAATCTATTCAGCTAATTTTTATCACCCGATTTAAAATAATCTCCCTCATACTTTGAACTTCATTTAATACTTATGTCTTCTGTTTAATGATGTCATTAATCAAACCACTCCTGTTATGGTATCAGCTATAGGAACAAGAATAAACAGACCATCATTTAGATAAAAATACTTGTCAACAATCTGGTAGAAACAAAAAATGGTATTAATTCCATTTAAATGTAGAAGTAGACATATAGTACATGATGAAACTGTGTTATAAGCTGTGTCAAGTAGTTCTTAACAACTCTGTCAAAACGTGACCTCTTGGAGGAAGGAGGCAAAGAAGTTTCTTTTTCCATGCGCCTCAGCAGCTCTTGAAGGAGCAAAGTGTCACAGCTAACTAATAATGCCTGCCAGGGCCACCATAATGATGAGGGGCAAATTCCTGCCCTATGTTCACCACTGTCACTATATTATCCAGAAGGAATGTGGTTTTGCTAACTTAGTTCACTGTTGTTTGATGAAGAGTGAGTGGACCAGAACACTGAAATGAGGGTTTACCACAAAGGAGTTGTCTTATTTGCAAGTGTGTAAACATCCATAAAGCAGGGAAAGATTTGGTTAGGCTGAACCTTTTCACCCTGCCTTTGCTTGAGTTATTTATTACCCTGGACTTGCTAGACCTTTTAAAAAGTGTTACTGATATAGACCAGGGAAGAAGTAGGCAGGTATTTCAAATGTATCACAGTTTCTAAGGAGATCAAATATCTTTTCAAAGCCTCATGGATTTTTAAAACATGAAATGTTCTTCTTGGTGGATAATAGGCTCCAATACTCTGGGTTTCTAACCTCCCATTCATTAACAGCAAAGCAGACTTGTAGCAAAGGTGGGTTTTTGTGTTTTTTTTGTTTTTTCTTCCTGCAAGCAATTTGTGACTCCTTTTGGGGCGATAACTGTTTAAATATAAATAAATGACCAGCTCCAGTAGAATGATTCCAGTTTTCTCAAAGTGTTTACTTTCAATTTATTGTCAGTTCTCTCATTACAACTTTCTTCCCGCAAAACACTATCCTCGGCCTGATCATGTATAGTATAGTCCCATTAAAATACTTCTTAGATATGAATACTATGTTATTTCCACTAAAATATCTTGCAAGAGGCTAAAATGGACTCTATCCATATTTGTAGAACCATTTTTGCATTCTCAAAATCATTAGCACTATCAGATCTGACTTGAGAAAATATAAATAGCCTAGGTCCAAATTGTCCTGGGTTCCCTGCCCCAGGCATTTCTGAGGTAATTAAGTAATGTTCCTTCATTTTTATACATCAAAATTATCTTGAAATGAATTTGGTTTCTTTTATTCTGTTTGGTTTAGCCAGTAGTCCCATGTCATTTGCATTATTTTTAAGCCAAGGACAGATTGCTTGGTACTGGAGATTTCCATGAATTACCATTTATGGTTTATTTATTTTTTGGTAAAAATCAGATTTTTTGAAAATAGATTTGTTTCCAGACTATATTTCTATCTCTGTATACAATCTTAAAATGGATTAATGCAGAACACATAGTGAAACCCTAATTTTCTTCTGTAATTATATATCTGGCCCTCATAAATTAACATCCTAAGACATTTCCTGTGTCATATATATTTAACCGTGTTTCCCTCCACCTCTTTTACATTACTCTGGACTTTTGACAATGCTGTATGTGTTTTTAAAGGTAGATATTAAGTCTAAATTGCATTTATTTCATTGCTGGATGGCCCCAGGAAGCTCACCATTATTTTCAAGGGTGAAGGATTGCTAATTAACAGAAAGTAGCCTTGGTTGTCAAGGGAATAGTGAAGATATTCCTTGATGATGTTAGGTTTGATCCTGAAAGTATAATGCTGAGAAAAATTTTGGATGTATTGCACTTATTGGTCAGAGAAAATATTGATACAGTATTTCATTCAGCATTTTATTCTCCGTTTATGAAAACACTAAATAACGAATATGAAGGGAAAAGAAATCAGAAATTGACATAAATACCTATAGGATGCAGAGCACTGCTCATGAAATAACTGGGAAGACCAATATAAAGAAAACATGTGGTTTCTTAAAACTGACCCCCAGAGTTTCATTCTCATAATTTCAACTGTCTGTCCCTTTGATAACTTCACTGACATGTAACACAGATGCCTCAAATTCAGAATGTCCAGAGTTAATATTGTAGCATCTCCACTTTCCTCTTATTTCTATCATCTGGATTAAGAGCGTCAATATATACCCAGGTATATTAACTAGGAATTCCAAAGTTTCCTTTTTTATTACTCAACCATCTAGTCACCAATAGCCACATATTTAATCCATTAAAATGAGTTTAGGATACCACCCCCACAATGACAATTTTCCTACCCTATTTTGTCTCTCTCCCTTTAGCACCTTACATCCTAGTAGATCACTTATCAGAGAGCATTAAACCTTGTGGTTTGTGTGTCTGTGTATGTATATCCAACACAAGCACAGTGGTTGGCACAAAATATATAGTAAGTAGCTAAAGAAATACTTAGGTGACTAACTGTGCAGGTAGAAGGATGGAGGAATAGACTAAAAGAATAAATGAAAAGTCAGCATTTCCAGAAATGTAGATGCACTTTCACTGGAGAGTTTGGTTGAGTCACACAGTTACATTTGTGTCAAAGTCTATGTGTTTTGAAACTGAACAACTCTTGCAAGGTATAACCCCCATATTCAGGAAATGGTGTAAAATTTACAACATGGGGTTTTAGAAATCTTCTTACAGACGATGCTGTAAATTTTAAGCGTCATTGAAAGTACTTTTCGTGAAAATATTCATCTTTTTTTTAAGTTTATTTACTTTGAGAGTTGGTGAGTCGGGGAGAGGCAGAGAGGGAGGGAGACAGAGCATCCCAAGCAGGCTCCGCACTGTCAGCCCGGAGCCTGATGTGATTCAAACTCACAAAACTGTGAGATCATGACCTGAGCCAAAATAGAGTCGGACACTTAACCAAATGAGTCACCCAGGTGCCCCTGACAATCTTTATCTTTGACATAAGGAATTAGACAACACAAATATCAATCAATGGAAGAACGTCTTCCCTCTTTCTCTATGTTCAAATTACAAAATGAGAATGGTGTAGGGAAAGAGAAATCTATTAGAATTTGAGTGGGGTTAAGAAGAAAAGACTAGTACAGAGGCAGAAAAAGAGCTAGAAAAACCCTATAGAAATGGCTATGAAACAGCTCCCCCACCCTTATTTGCTTTTCATGACTGTAATAGAACAAGATGTGAGGAAACATCTGTTACATTTTTAAAATAGTACTTTGATATTTTTTAAAAAATGACAGAATTAGGAGAAGCCTGGTTCTGTGGTTAGGGACAGCAGACACGTATGAGATTAAATGGGGAGAATTAATTATTCTAGCATAGGTTGATAGAATGTGATAGATTGTGGCTTCATCTGCCATGCATGGCTCTGGGAAGTGACATCAAACAATGGTGAGCCATGGACTCTGTAGTTAGGCTGTATGGGCTTATGTCTTGGCTTTACCACCTAGCTGCAATGTGATATTTGGCAAGCTGTAAGGCCCCTCTGCAGCCCAACTAGGCATAATAGTATTACATTCACTCTCACAACCATCCCTGAAACAGGTAAGAAAGGAAACTGAGGGGGCTCAGACAGAGACTCACACATAGTCATATTTTTAAAATTAACTGAAAATCAGGCCACTTCTCCTAGACTAGATCTAGGGACTGAATGGAATGTCCAATATGAATAAAAAGACTCAAGCAGGAAAAGATACAAGTCTGGGTTTCACTCAGAGTTTAAGCAGTACATATTAAGGAATGTATTAGCTAACTTGAGGAACGGTGGAAATCCAGTCCACTTTAAGGCTGTTATAAAGCTAGGAACATCAGCCCTGGTAAAGGCTTAGAGCACGAAAGTTGCTGAGCTCCATCTAATAGCACAACCAGGCCTTAAAACTGTGAATGTGCTTCGGAGAAACTAAGCAAGTATAAGAGAAACCTGCAGGAATCAGGTTTCAGTCACTGGTGCCATGAGGGTGAATCCAAGCAAGGAATATGCCCAAAAGCCAGGACTGAGAAAGGCTGAGCACTGGGCAGGAGCACAACTGAGGCCAGGAGAGCTAGTCACAAAGAATTCAGGCTTCAAGGTGACACTAAGAGTCAAAAGTGAAATGGTGGCTCTCACCAGACTCAGTCCTGATTTGCATAGAATGGTTTCAAGTTTAAGGACAGGCTTCCACCCAAACAGAGTTAATAATTGAGATAGGTTCATTTTGAATGTTAAGGTAGTCACTGAAAAACAAGACCCGGAAATTAAATAGTGGTTCAGGTGGTAAGTTTTGGAGGAAAACAGAGGTCCTTACCCCAACTTTTTGCCCATTACTTCAGGAGCAATTTTATTACCTCACTAAACGTTCTATCATTCCTACTTCAAGGACTTTTGGAACTTAAACCATGCAGTTTAATTAAAAGGACAAATGCAAGGTCAGACACCTCCTAAGTAGCCAATTAGTATTGCTTGTTAGGACTTCATTTGTCCATATTCATTTACATACCTTGTTTGAAATGCCATAGTTACAGTACAAATCACAAAACAGAATACAGTTATATTAACTAAGTTTTCCTAAACCTTGTATTAAAAAATTCTTACCATGTAGCCTTAGTCTTTTTAGTGTACTTTCTTTAGAAAGTGAATTTTTAACAAAACATGCCAGTTGGAAACCAGGTCTCAGTACTATTTTGGACAAGCATAAAGGAGAGCCATTTTTAAATAAAACAAATTCTGATTGTGCCAACAGTGATCTGTCATTAAAATGGGTACAGGGGAATGGCCAAAGTTATCCTTTGGGAATTCAAGTTTTAAGAAACAGTTCTTATAGTTTTAGGTTGGGAGTATTGTCTAGCAGTATAATTTGTTCAGGTTTAGCTGACCAGGTTCCTCACTCACTAGCTTACCCCTTGCCACAAATCAGTATCCGCCCTACCAGATAGCTTGAATGAAATCATTGGCTTTATATTTCAGAGCTGTCTCACTCTCAATCAATGTATTAGGTTTATTTACAGGATTCCTGCATCAGGCTGGGAGAGCAAAGGGGTTCTGAAGAAGAGACAGGCTATCATATTTTTGCTGCAGAATTAGACACCATCTTTCTGAAAATGGAATCTGTGGTAAAAATTTCCAGATTACTTGTAATTCTTCTCTTTGGATCCACTCAATTATCCCAAGATTTGCTTTCAGAGAACCATTTAATAATGCAATAGATGCATCTTGTCTTATTCTACTTCTACTAATTCTATTGCTCAGAAGCAAATCAACAGAACTGTCCCTGATACCATTCTCCCCTCTCTTTACCCATGGTACACAACAGAATTAACTCACTTTATGAATGACTCTTACTCATTTTTGAAACCTGACAGACTTATAGGAAACTCCCAATTGGCCAAGGGGTATGTTATCTAGCTTCTAAAGAAACTGTGACTGATCTAATTGTCCCAACATTTGCTATCTAGCTCTTTCTTCATTATTTACACTTCTACCTGGGGGTATAATGGAAAAGATGAAAAAGTCAAATTCAGCCATGTAACTGGCCCTGGTATTACCCAACTCGTGTATGAGCAAAGTCCAGAAATCACTGGATGAAATAAACCTTCAGATAGTCCTTGGGTTTCATTAATCTAGTGGTTCTCAATCTCTAGCATGCATCAGCATCCCCTGGATCACACATTTTTGATTCATGAAGTCTGAGAGTGGCCTAACAGGTTTCCAGGTGATACTGATACTGCTGGTTCATAGATTATACTCAGAGAATCACTGTACTAATCTGTGCTTGGCTTCTCTTCTATTAACATGAATAATCTAGAATTTGCTTTTCCTGAGCTAGCTTTCAAAATCTGTGCTCTATAAATTAAACATTATGGGATAAGCAGTCATTTTGGTATATGTGCACGTTGTACAGTGTAATAGATGTGGTAAAGTAGTTACTTTATGCATTTGGTTGATTTAATTCACAAAGCAGTCAATTATCTATTTGCTGAATCATGGCTGTAAGCCACAACTCTGTTTCTTTATATTATTGTGGGGTCAATGTAATAATGACCTTTAATCTGTTTTTTTTTTTTTAATAGTGAGACCTCAACTCTATGGTATTACAAGGAATTCATGCATAGAAAGAATCTTCCATTGTTTTCCCCAATGATCTGACTTTATGAGCTTCTTTGGTGGCGGGAGTACTGAGAGCTCATTTGTCAAAAAAAAAAAAATTTTTAAGTTTAGCATCACATTTATTGAGCTCTAATCAATATATGGGCCAGAGAACAGCCTGAGCAACAGCACCACGGAGGCCTTAGATGTAACTTCTAATGTGTCCAGTCACTGCATGGGATGTACTTTGGTCACAAAACATGTCAAGAAGTTAAAGTGAGAGCAGGTCACATCACATAGGGGAACCACAGAGTGTTAGGTCCCTTAGCTTAAAAACTTTGCTAATCACCTTGCAGGGAGAAGGTTGTATATATCTAACTCCCATTTGCTAATGCAGCTATAGCCCATCAATCTCAACAAGGAGAAACATTCTTACAATTCTTCATTTAACTGCAATGGATACATTTCCTTAGCCAGCTGTTAATTCTTTCCTTTTACTAGGTCACTTGTAAAATCCTGGCTGAAAGGGAGTCTGGGAAATGTAGTTTTGAACTTTTCCAGCATATATAGTCCAGGAAGTGAAGCAGGTTGAAACAGATATTGAATGCTTTTGTATACAATATATATACCACACTGCCAAACTGGTTAAAGACAGAAAAGAGGTGAAATAAAAACATACCTGGTCTTAGAGTCTAACGATGAGCTTCTAAACCTACTCTAAGTTGTGACTTGTAGTATTTTAAAAGTTATCCTACCCAACAGTGTGGCATTATGGTACAGTCTTTAAGGACTTCATCACTTAAGCAAGTATAAACTTGTGAACATTTAGACCTCTACATGCACCAGCTCTCTCATCATAAAATGCAGTGACAATAACTGCTCCCTCTAGGGTGCTTGTGAGTTAAATGGGGAAATACAAAGTTCTTAAAATAGTTTGCCACAGAGTGAGCATCAGTATTTCATTAGCATGTGGCTATAAGGGTCTTACTGAATGCTCTCTGACCTACAAGAACCTAACATAATTATTTTTGTAGGAGGAATGTTCAAGACCTGAAAATAGTTAAATAAATATTCAAGCCCAACGAATACCTCAGGAAAGGCAGTGCAGCATGGCTATGTCTCTCTGCTTAGCTGCCTGCATCCCTACGAATCTTGAGCTCAAGCTCTAGAAATGCTCTATAAAAAGATACTTCCACGGGAACAGCCATACAACTGAGATGTGACCCTGAATACCCTTTTATTCTGCAGTTCCTGCCAAATGCCTTTTAAACATTTGAGTAATTGTCACTGTTACCAATCAGCCTAATGTAATAACATGAGATGTTCCACTTTGGAAAACTTGTTACATTGGGATTCTTACATGCTAAAAAGAGCTTGGGCTTTCCAGGTATTGGAGTTTTAGAAAGCTGTGCCTTATAGAGTACCCTCTTTTTTTAATCTTTTTACCTTGGGATTAAGTATAGAAGAGAATGACTTCTTTGTAGCTTGTTCACTTTGTCACGTAATAATTTTCTCTTTTTGGTCAATATTGAATATTTGCACAAGCACAACACTGTTTGAACTGTGCAGCTACACCACCATCTTGTGAATGATGTGCTGTGACTAACCCAGATGTATTTCTTTGTCCTCCCACTTTAGCTGGACAGTGCCACATCACTCATCCAGGCAGCTAAAAACCTGATGAATGCTGTTGTCCTCACAGTGAAAGCATCCTATGTGGCCTCAACCAAATACCAGAAGGTCTATGGGACAGCAGCTGTCAACTCACCAGTTGTGTCTTGGAAGATGAAGGCTCCAGAGAAGAAGCCCCTTGTGAAGAGAGAAAAACCTGAAGAATTCCAGACACGAGTTAGACGAGGTTCCCAGAAGAAACACATTTCGCCTGTACAGGCTTTAAGTGAATTCAAAGCAATGGATTCATTCTAGGACGATAGGCTTTAATAAAGAAAGCATTTTTTCCCCTTTCCTTTTCTTTTTAATCCCGTTTTTGTATGCATACCTGCTGACTCGTATGCCTCTGGCATGGGGTAATTAAGGGAGCAGTGTCTGTTTGCATGTAAGATAAGACGTGATCAATACTACTGATTCATCAGTAGCCAGGGAGGGAACAGGGACTACCTGTCCTGAGGTGGCACAGAGCTGTCCTTTGCAACATTCTCATAAAATTGGGCAAAGAGTTCGCATCGCAATGTTTATGGGAGTGGGTGGGATGGGGATAATAAACTTAATTCTACAAAAGCAAACTCTAATGCATGCAAGAATCATTAGGTTGGCAGGTATCTTAATAAGTGAAAAATCTGGAAGTGTAATGGTAGAACATAAAGCTTGTATTGCTTCTGTTTCAGTGCAAAAATGTACTAGCCAATACGCTCAAGTGTGTGGCCCACAAATTGAACAATTTAACTTTGAAGTCACATCCATGATATTATGTGGATTT
This sequence comes from Panthera uncia, assembly GCF_023721935.1. Lineage (NCBI taxonomy): Eukaryota > Metazoa > Chordata > Mammalia > Carnivora > Felidae > Panthera > Panthera uncia. The sequence goes on from NW_026057578.1 coordinate 93,614,169, forward strand.
TTTACTAAGGAGAAACTAACTCATCCAGCCAAAATGTCTCTTTTAATCTGTATTCTATTCTTTCTCTCGTAGTACTGCCATTACTAGTGCTCATATTTTCAATTTCTCCCCCTTTGCTGAAAATAAACACTCATTTGAGACAATTCTAATCCTTCTGGGAGCACTGGAAGCACAATATGGTGATAATTCTTTTCCTTTAAAAAATGTGAACTATGGTATCGCTAGAAATAGGAGGCCCAGTGGTGGAATGTTAGAAGAATGGAAACTGACGACATGTGAAGGTTTAGAGGCAAATACATAGGTGTAGCTTGGAGTGCTGGTATCTAATATGCCATTGTATCCACTAACTCAAAATAAACACATATAATCTGGACATCTGAAGAATGCTTCTTTTTTTAATGCATACTTAATAAAAGAAGTGCATTTTGTTTTTTTAGAAATTGGAGGTAAAAGGGTGATATCTCTGTGTCATCTCTACAGTCTAGAAATTGTTTTGGTTTTTATTTCATGTTTTCCTACTTGTTTTTTATTCACTTTCAAATAATCTAAAATGACAGTGTCATGTCTGAGACTTATCTGGGCCATATTCAGCCCTGGGATAAACTTAAGAAACATAATGTGTTCTCAAAAACTGGAAAAAGTCAAGGTTTGTAGGGAGGCTCATTAATTACAAAATATTTGAATTTTGAAAAGAAGGCCTCTGTCCCATTAGCAAGGAAAAGTTGGCTGTAGTCTTTCAGCTATGGCTTGAGAAGTGAGGGGAAAAAAAAAAAAAAAAAACCTAAATGTTCATCTGAGTGCCCAAAACTCCTTCATTTGAATGATCCATACAGGTTAGCATATTACATTATGTCTCCAGAAGACTTCGGGTAAAATAAGGTGTGTTTCTTAGCAACATGATAATGCATCGGGAGTCATGGACACATATGCTGTGTTATTTTAGGTGCAAGGTCCTAAAGAGAAGAGACCTAGGAGTTGGGGAAGGAGAGAAGCTTAGTTAAAATTTTATTAAGATATGATCCTACTCACCATCTGGACTCAAAATGATGTATCACAATCAATGCTGTAGACGGTTTTCAACACTATTATACAGCTATTTCAATTAGACTGCCCCCTTAATTTGCATACACATTGAGAGAGGCACTCATCGGCACTCATTCCTTCACACGTATTTATGGAATGACTTCTTGGAGCCAGGTCCTAAGCTGAACCTACCACCCAGTGAACTTATTGGCATCCTTCCTTATTAAGATTTGAATATGGCATCACGTTCCGGTTTTGTGCATTATTCTACTATGATTTAACAGGCTGAAGGAAGTAAATATTCTTCAGACCAGCCAAGAAACTTGAAATCAGAGACTCCTTGACAAATCCTAAAATATATTCGGCAGGCATTAGAGAAACATAGAGAATGCCTTTGACTTTATTCTATAAATTTTCAGTGTTTTAATACATGATTATGAACAATGTTTATGTGTGTGTGTTTTCTAGAAATCAGTCCTTAATTTTTACTTATTTTGTCAGTGCTCCCTGAGTAAACATTATCATTATCCACCATTGTTCTTATGATCAAGGAGAGTACCTACTCAATAAGTTAATATAGACACTTTGAGAGCACTACAACAATGAAAAGGTTTATTGTTTATTTCCTTGCCTTAAGAAACATAAGTCTAGTTGATATGATATATAGAGAAACGAGAACTTTAAGTAAATATGCCAAGAAACCACTATGTGCCAAATGAATGGGATAAATTGGTAACTACTCAAAAAATGAAAACACATTGAGTACTAAATTATTTGGGGAAGGATTAATGGAAGAGGTATGAGTAAACAATAAATATATTCTAAATGAGTGAAAGATATAATAAATTTGGTGATGACTGGGGTGGAAATTCAAGAAAAAAGCACATACCTCAAGGTCTGGAGACAAGCAAAGTTGCAGGAAACACGAGCTTCATGTTGGGACTAGTGGGAAATAAATGTGGAGATGTGGTACAAGGCTAAACTAGAGAGGGTCATGAAGGACTGTGACCATTATCCAACAGGTAATACGGAAGGTTTCTTTGTCTTGTTTTTGTTTATGTTTTTGTTTTGTTTTGTTTTGGAGAGCAAGCATGTGCAAGCTGGGAAAGTGCAGAGGGAGAGAGAGAGCAACCTAAGCAGGCTCTATGCCCAGCACAGAGCCTGATGTGGGGCTCGATCTCACAACACTGAGATTATGATCTGAGCTGAAATCATGAGACATTCAACCAACTGAACAACCCAGATGCTCCAAGTAATACAGAGTCTCTAAGTGGGGTGATGGTACACACAAAGCAGTGCCTTCATAAGATGTAACTGATAATATGAGGGATATGAAGGCTGAAAGGGACTGATGTTAGGTGGGACAACTGTGGTAGAACTAAAAGAACGAAATAAAGATTACTTCTTGAATAACTAGATGTGGGGTAAGAGAATGATTAAAGTATATAATTTATTCAGGTTGACTAAAGAGTCAGAAAACTGAAAATTATCTACAAAGGATAAACATAAGCTAGAAAAAAACTGAATATATGGTACATTTGAGGAAACATGGTTCTTAATCCCAAACAAATGGAGTTACTTGGGGTATTTGCTACAGAAATTGCATTTTAGAATGCATGAGGATAGATATTCCTGATGGGAGGAAACTAAATAAATCTCAATTTCCTTTGACTCTCTGTTCAAGGATTGATGGTTCAAAAGATAAAATTCTTATAATCTTTAAGGACATAAAATAACCAGGGAAACATAAGTTATCTACAGGTCTGTAGTTTCTTTTCATTAAGTGTTCAAGAATATGATGTCAACTTTATTTTTAGAAGTTTTATAAACAATAAGATCATGCTTTTAGCCCAGGGAGAAATAGCCTATATAAGTGGCATCATCATGGTCATCAATTTTTTAGCATAAGTAATATGGCACTTTGCAGACACTTGAGGTATAAAGATCTATAAAGTACTGTATATAGTTGAATCATCAAGCAAAATAAGCACTTAGAAATACTGTGACAATAAACTGTCATCTCTAAATTTGCCAGTGATAGATTATAAGTCATTTGATTTTTATTGCTGTGTCATTACATATTAACCAAGTGAAAGGGGTCAGTATTTACTCGTCATCTAGAGGATTTTTAAAGGTAACAAGAGGAAGTGAATTACCTACTGAAGGCTGTTAGTAATAATATATTTTTTGAATACACTAGTGCTGAGGAGTGCCATCAGTAAGATGGTGGACTAGGATACTCTAGGCCCTTGTTTCCAAATGGAAACCCAGAGTAAATAACAACATACTGACCACAGTATCTTTGTGGTAGCTCTAGAAACTAGTTAAGGATTTGTAGCAACCAAGCAAATGTCAACCAACAAGAAGTCACATTCCATAGGGAAAGAAATTTTGGAGTGTTATTGCTCACCCGTGCCCTGCCTCTTCCCTTGCACAGCATGGTCAGTGGAAAGCTGTCCAGTTCCTAGTTCCTCCCATGCAATAGAAAGGAAAAGTGAAACTTGTTTGCATTTCTCTGGCCATTTAGGCCTTCCTGAGGAACTGGTTCCTGTTTTGCTTCACTTGGAGCACTGGTGGAAATGGGGCATATTTGGATATCAGGTTGGAAGCCACTGAAAGCAGTGGAAGTCACCATGGCCATGTAAGAGCTACAGGGAGACTGCAGGCATGTAGCCTCCTAGAGACAAGAAATTATGGGCAGAGGAATACAATAGAACATCTAAGACCTTGAAGTCAGCCACGTATAGGGAAGGGCTTTGGGGGTGGGGGGTGCACACACACAGGCTCAGGGAACAGGCTTGCTTAGAAATGCTTGATAAGACCATAAGCCTTCCTTCCAGGTTGATTAATGAAGGTCTTTTCCTTCACAGAGCCAATAAATAAAGGCTTGAAAAGCCCCCCCTTTTTTTATTACCACTTATATGTTGCCTACAAGTGACTCACATTACATCTAAGCAAACACACAGGTTGAAAGTGAAAAGATGTTGGCAGGGAGGAAATCCATATACATATACATAATAACCAAAAGAAACTAGGGGTGGTTATTCTAATATCAAAGAAAATATACATTAAGTCATAGAGCTGTTGCTAAATACAAAGGACACTACGTGATAATTAAAAGGTCAATGCACCAGAGAGATATAAACATTCGTGCACCAAACATCAAAGCTCCTAAGGCAAGCACTGACAGGATTAAAGAAATAGCCACAGAGTAATAGTAGGAAACCTTGATACCCCACCTTCAATAATGGGTAGAACAACCAGACAGAAAATCAAAAAATAAATAGAAAACTTGAACAACACTATAGACCAATTGGACGTAACAGACATTTGCAGAACACTCCACCCAACCTCAAGTGCACATGGAACATTCTCCAGGAACTGGCAAATAAGTTTTAATTAATTTTAAAAGACTGAAATTATACAAGGTATTTTTTTCTGATCACAATGGAATGAAACTAGAACAGCAGAGAGAATACAAAAATCCTCAAATGTGTGGAAATTAAACAACAACCAACCAAATTGTCAAAAAATATCACAAGGGAAATTAAAAAATACATTGACAAAAAAATTAAACATGTCAAAACTTAAAACTTATGGGATGAAGTAAAAACTGTGCCAAAGTGTAAATTTATAGTTCTAAATAATTTCAGTAAAATAAAATCTTACATCAACAACCTAAATTTATACCTCAACTGAGGCACCTGGGTGGCTCAGTCAGTTGTGTCTGACTTCAGCTCAGGTCATGATCTGTGGATGTGTGTTCGAGCCCTAATGTGGCTCTGCGCTGACAGCTCAGAGCCTGCAGCCTGCTTTGCATTCTGTGTCTCCTTCTCTCTGCCCCTCCCCTGTTCACTCTCTCTCTCTCTTTCTTAAAAACTGAATAAAACAGTAAAAAATTTAAATGTATACCTCAAAGAACTAAGAGGGGGGGAAAAGCTAAACCGAAAGTTAACAGAAGAAAGGAATAATAAAGACTAGACCAGATATAAACAAAATAGAAAATAGAGAAATGGGGAAAAATAAAAAACAAGTACTATGAACAACTCTTCACCAATAAAATTCATAATCTAGATGAAATAGCCAAGTTCCTAGAAACACACAACCTAAAAATACTGAATGATGAAGAAAAAGAAAATATGAAAAGTACTAGTAAGGAGATTGAATCAATAATCAAAAATTTTCCTCCAAAACCAGAGATGCCACAAAAAGGAGAACTATAGACCAATTTTCCTGATGAACATGGATGCAAAAATACTTAACAAGATATTAGCCAACTGGCTGAAAAAATTCATTAAAAAATTATTCACCACGACCAAGTGGGATTTATACCTGGGATGCAGGGCTGATTCAATATCTGCAAAAAAATTCACGTGATTCATCACATCAATAAAAGAAAGGACAAAAACCATATGATCCTCTCAATAGATGCAGAGGAAGCATTTGACAAAATACAGCATCTTTTCTTGATAAAAACCCTCAAGAAAGTAGGGATAGAAGGAGCCCTAAAGATCATAAAAGCCATATATGAACGACCCAACGCTAATATCATCCTCAATAGGGAAAAACAGAGAGCTTTCCCCCTAAGGTCAGGAACAAGACAGGGATGTCCTCTCTCACCACTGTTATTCAACATAGTATTGGAAGTCTTAGCCTCTGCAGTCAGACAACACAAAGAAATAAAAGGCATCCAAATTAGCCAGGAGGAGGTCAAACTTTCACTCTTCGCAGATGACATGATACTCTATGTGGAAAACCCAAAAGATTTCACAAAAAAACTGCTAGAACTGATTCATGAATTCAGCAAAGTTGCGGGATATAAAATAAACACACAGAAGTCGATTGCATTCCTATACACCAACAATGAAGTGACAGAAAGAGAAATCAAGGAATCGATCCCATTTACAGTTGCACCAAAAACCATAAAATACCTAGGAATAAATCTAACCAAAGAAGTGAAAAAATCTATACACTAAAAACTATAGAAACCTTATGAAAGAAATTGAAGAAGACACAAAAAAATGGAAAAAGATTCCATGCTTCTGGATAGGAAGAACGAATATTGTTAAAATGTCGATACTACCCAAAGCAATCTACATATTCAATGCAATCCCTATCAAAGTAACACCAGCATTTTTCACAGAGCTAGAATAAATAATCCTAAAATTTGTATGGAACCAGAAAAGACCCTGAATAGCCAAAGCAATCTTGAAAAAGAAAACCAAAGCAGGAGGCATCACAATTCTAGACCTCAAGCTATACTAAAAAGTTGTAATCATCAAGACAGTATGGTACTGGCACAATAACAGACACTCAGATCAGTGGAACAGAACAGAGAACCCAGAAATGGACCCACAAACGTATGGCCGAGTAATCTTTGACAAAGCAAGAAAGAATATCCAATGGAATAAAGAGTCTCTTCAGCAAATGGTAGTGGGAAAACTGGACAGCGACATGCAGAAAAATGAACCTAGACCACTTTCTTACACCATACACAAAAATAAACTCAAAATGGATGAAAGACCTCAATGTAAGACAGGAAGCCATCAAAATCCTTGAGGAGAAAGCAGGCAAAAACCTCTTTGATTTTGGCTGCAGCAACTTCTTAACATGTTTCCAGAGGCAAGGGAAACAAAAGCAAAAATTAACTACTGGGACTTCATCAAAATTAAAAGCTTCTGCACAGTGAAGGAAACAAAAGGCAACTAACAGAATGGGAGAAGATATTTGCAAATGACATATCAGATAAAGGGTTCTTATCCAAAATCTATAAAGAACTTATCAAACTCAACACCCAAAAAACAAATAATCCAGTGAAGAAATGGGCAAAAGACATGAATAGACATTTCTCCAAAGAAGACATCCAGATGGCCAAATGACACATGAAAAAATGCTCAACATCACTCATCATCAGGGAAATACAAATCAAAACCACAATGAGATACCACCTTACACCTATCAGAATGGCTAACATTAACAACTCAGGCAACAACAGATGTTGGTGAGGATGCAGAGAAAGAGGATCTCTTTTGCATTGTTGGTGGCAACGCAAGCTGGTGCAGCCACTCTGGAAAACACTATGGAGGTTCCTCAAAAAACTAAAAATAGAACTACCCTATGACCCAGCAATTGCGCTACTAGGCATTTATCCACGATATACAGGCGTGCTGTTTTGAAGGGACACATGCACCCCCATGTTTATAGTAGCACTATCAACAATAGCCAAAGTATGGAAAGAGCCCAAATGTCCATTGATGGATGAATGGATAAAGAAAATGTGGCACACACACACACACACACACACACACACAATGGAGTGTTACTCAGCAATCAAAAAGAATGAAATCGTGCCATTCGCAACTATGTGAATGGAACTGGAGGGTATTATGTTAAGTGAAATTAGTCAGAGAAAGACAAAAATCGTATGACTTCAATCATATGAGGACTTTAAGAGAAAAAACAGATGAACATAAGGGAAGGGAAACAAAAATAATATAAAAACAGTGAGGAGGACAAAACAGAAGAGACTCATAAATATGGAGAACAAACTGAGGGTTACTGGAGGGGTTGTGGGAGGGGGGATGGGCTAAATGGGTAAGGGGCACTGAGGAATCTACTCCTGAAATCATTGTTGCACTATATGCTAAATAATTTGGATGTAAATTAAAAAAAAAAAATCCCAACAGAGTAAAGCTCAGGGTCAGATGGCTTCACTGATGAATTCTAACAAACATTCAAAGATGTTAAACCAATCCTGTTCAAACTCTTACCAAAAATTTAAAAGGGAACACTATCATTCATTCTATGAGGCCAGCATTACCCTGATATCAAAGCCACACAAAGATACTATAAGAAAACTACAAACCAATATCCCTGATGAATACTGATGCCAAAATTATCAACAAAACTCTTGAAAAAGAGAATTAAAATGGTTATATGCCATGACCAAGTGGGATTTATTCCAGATATGCAAGGGTATTTCAACATACAAAAATAATGATTGTAATATACTACATTAATGAATTTTACAGAATGAAGGTAAAAATTATCCCATGATTATCTCAGTTGATCAAAAAAAAAAGCATTTGACAAAATTCAATATTCTTTCATGATAAAAACAATGAAAGAACTAGGAATAGAAGGAAATTACCTCAAAATATTAAACAACTTATGTGAAAAGCCTACAGCTAACATCTTATCAATGATGAAAGACTGTAAGTTTTTCCTCTAGATAAGGAAAAATGACAAGGATATCCATTTTTGTCATTTCTCTTCAACATAGTCCTTGAGGTCTTAGCTAGAGCAATTGGGCAAAAAAAAAAAAAAATTAATTAATTAAAAAGCATCCAAATTAGGAATGAAGAAGTAACATTACCTGTGTTTGCAAATGACATGTCCTTATATTTAGAAAACCCTAAATACTACAAAGCTTTTGGAACTATTAAACGAATTTAGCAAAGTTTCATAATACAAAATCAACAAACAAAATTTAGTTGCTTTTTAGATACTAAAAAGAAATTTTTAAAAATCCTATTTACAATAATATAAAAAGTAATAAACTGTTTATGAATAAATATAACCAACGAGAGAGAAGGCTTCTTCACAGGAAGTTACACATTACTGAAAATAATTGAAGAACATCTAAATAAATATAAAGACATCCAACGTTCATGAATTAGAGGACTTGCTGTTAAGATGATGATACTACCCAAGGTGATCTACAGAATTCAATGCAATTGCTGTCCAAATTCCAACAGCCTTTTTTGAAGAAATAGAAAAACCCACACTAAAATTTATATAGAATTTCAAAGGATCCTCAAGTAGCCAAAACACTCTTGAACAAAGTCAGAGGCTTCTCACTCCATGATTTTAAAAGTCATTACAAAGCCACAGCAATAAAAACAGTGTGGTACTGCATAAAGACAGACACATATACCAAAGTAATAGAATAGAGAGCTCAGAAAGAAACACACACATGGTCAAATGATTTTTGACAAGGGTGCCAAGACTATTAAGTGGGGAAAGAACAGTTTTTTCAACAAATGGTTCTGGGAAAATTAGATCTCCATATGAAAATAATGAAGTGGGAACTTTATCTTACACCATTTACAAAAATTAACTCCAAATGGATTGAAGATCTTAACATAAAATCAACTACAAAATCTTACAAGAAAGCATAGGGGGAAATCTTATTGACATCAGCTTTTGCCATGACTTCATGAATATTACACCAAGAACACAAGAGACAAAAGAAAACAGATAAATTGGACATCAAACTTCAAAAACAAACAAAAACAAAAACAAAAAGACAATAAACCACCCCCCCCCCAAAAAAAAAAAAACTGTGTGCATCAAAGGACATAGAATAAAAGGGCAACCCACATAATGGGAGAAAATATTTGCAAATTATATATCTAACAAGTGGTTAATAATTAGACTATATAAAAACTATTTCAACACTAGAAATCAATCAACCCAATTAAAGAATGGGCAAAAGACTTGAATAAGCATTTATCCAAAGATGAGATATGATAGCCAATAAACACAGGAAAAGATATTCAACATAAAATGGGGGAGGTATAAAAATGTAGTGCTTTTAGAATGGGTTCAAACTTAAATGACCATCAACTTATACAGACTGCTATATGCACAAAATATTATATATGATTATAATGGTAAACACAAATGAAAAAACTAAAATACACAAAAAATAAAGAGAAAGTAATATAGGCATAACACTAAAGAAAGCCATAAAACCACAAAGGAAGAAAGCAAGAGAAGAAGAAAAGAACAAAGAACTACAAAACCAACCATAAAACAAGTAACAGAATGGTCATACATACCTATCAATAATCACTTTAAATGTAAATCAACTAAATGCTCCATTCAAAAGATACAGAGTGACAGAATGGATAAAAAAGCAAGAAATATCTTTATTCTGCCTGTAAGAGACTCACTTCAGATCTAAAAACACATGCAGATGGAAAGTGAAGGGATGGGAAAACATTTACCATGCAAATGGAAGAGAAAAGATAACTGGGACAGCAATACCTATATTAGATAAAATAGACTTTATTTTTTTAAGTTTATTTATTTTGAGAGAGAGAGAGAGCAGGAGAGAACCCCAAGTAGGCTCCACACTGTCAGCCTGACATGAGGCTTACATCCACAAATCATGAGAACATGACCTGAGCTGATATCAAGAGTCAGATGCTTAACTGACTGAGCCACCCAAGTGCCCCAGATAAAATAGACTTTAAAACAAAGACTGTAACAGGAGACAAAGAAGGACACTACATAAGGGGAATAATCCAACAAGAGAATATATAAGTATCTATGCACCCAACACTGAAGCACTGTAATATATAAAGGAAGCATTAATGAACATAAGGGAGGAAGTTGATGGTAATACTATAATAGTAAGGGACTTAACATCCTACTTTAAATCAATGGATAAATCATCCAGGCAGAAAATCAACAAGAAAACAATATCTTTGAATGTCACATTAGACCAGACGGACCTACAGAACATTCCATCCAGAAACAGTGGAATACACATTGTTTCCAATACACATGAAATATTTTCCAGAACAGATCACATTTTAGGCCACAAAACATGGCTCAATAAATTTAAGGAGACTGAAATCATATCAAGCATCTTTTCCAACCACAATGATATGAAACTAGACATCAGTTACAAGAAAAAATCCAGAAGGTTGGCTGGGAAGATGGCAGACTAGGAGGACCCTAAGCTTGCCTTGTCCCATGGATACAATTAGTTAACGTTCACGTCAGCAAAAACAAACTCAGAATATAATGCTAAAACTGGCAGAACAAACTCCACAACCAAAAGTAGAGAAGAGGCCACACTGAAGAAGACAGGAAGGATGAAGATGTGGATTGGGAGCAAAATGGACTATGGCCATCTGCAGTGGGGAGGGAGACAGTGCGTGAAGAAAGGTAAAAAACAGACTTTCACACCTGGAAGACCATGAATGGGGAGAACAAATCCCAATAACATTTACCTTTTCTCTTCCATTTGCATGGTAAATGTTTTCCCATCCCTTCACTTTCCATCTGCATGTGTTTTTAGATCTGAAGTGAGTCTCTTACAGGCAGAATAAAGATATTTCTTGCTTTTTTTGAAAGGGGTCAAATTTTGTGAGTTCTTACAACCAGCAGGACTTAAAGCCTGGAATCTTAAAAAAGCTGTGGATGCAGCTACGGAAGAACCTAGAGGGCTTTAGGAAGAAGAATCCTTGCCCTTAAAGAGACAGAACCACAAACAGCCCTTGCAGATACAGCTTAGAACCAGCAGTTTGAAAAACACTGCAGGCCAATAGGAGGGAAGAGTGATTTGCTCATCTCGAAGCATGACCTGGAGAGACAGGGATCACAGGGAGAACCTTCCAGGCAGGCACCTTTTCCCTCCCCATGCGCCAGCATAAACGACGGCCACCTATGGGAACCAGTAGAGCGCCAACACTCCTTACCTAAATTGCTTGCACCAAGCCCTGCCACTGCCCCCTACCCCCTAGCCTTTGTGCTTCAATGGACCTGCCCTTCCAAGTTACACTAGCTTTGTAACTATGCCGTGGGCCCCCTCCCCCAGAAGACTGGCCCACACCCTGACAATATTACATCTCCCAACCCACGTGTTTTGTGGGATTTCAGTTTTGTGGGACTCCAGCAGCAGGGGGCAGGTTTTATTTCCTAAGCAGACCACTGCAAATCTTATTAAAATGCATCCCAGCTCTGCCGGGGACCAAGCACTCCCCACAATAGACAAAGAGAACCTCTGCAAAGAAACTGAATGAAAAAGAGGCCAAGGCTCAATAGTACAACATCCATGTATGAGACATTCCCTGAAGCACCAGACCCTGGGGGAACAGGAGACACTCCACTATAGAAACCTATAGGACCTCTTCGTCTATTATCATTAAGAGTAAGAGAAGTAGCTGACTTTCCTAACAAACCAAAACAGACATAGAAAGTTAGACAAAATAAGGAGATAGAGAAACATCTCCCAAATGAAAGAACAGGACCAAACCATGGAAAGAGACTTAAGCAAAATGAATATAAGTAATATGCCTGATAGAGAATGTAAAGTAATGTTCATAAAGGTACTAACTGGACTTGAGAAAAGAGTGGAGGACATCAGTGAGACCTTACCACAGAGATAAAAAAAAAAAGAACCAATCACAGATCAAGAACACAATAAATGAAATTAAAAATACACTTAATGGAATAAATAGCAGGTTAGATGAAGAGGAATGAATTAACAACCTGGAAGACTAAGTAAGTGAAAGTAACCAAGCTGAGCAAAGAAAGAAAGAAAATTACACAAATTGAGAAGTGTCTTAGGAAACTCAGTGACTCCAGTGAGAGTAATAACATTTGCATTGTAAGGATCTCAGAAAAAGAAGAGAGGGGTAAGGGGCAGAAATTTTATTTAAAGAAATAATAGCCAAACAATTCCCTAACCTGGGTAAGAAACAGGTATGCAGATTCAGGAAGCAAGGAGATCCCTCCTAAAAATCCAACCCAAGATTGTCCACACCAAGACATGTGGTAATTAAAATGGCAGAAAATAGTGCTAAGGAAAAAAATTAAAGCACCAAGACAAAAGAATACAGTTACATAAAAAAAGAAACCCCATAAGGCTATCAGTGGATTTGTCAGCAAAAACTGCAGGCCAGAATAGAGTGGCATGATATATTCAAAGTGCTGAAAGGGAAATATCTGCACACAAGAATATTCTATCCAGGAAGGCTATCATTGAGAACAGAAGGAGAGATAAAGAGTTTCTCAAACAAACAAAAACTAAAGGAGATCATTAATATTAAATCAGACCTATACGAAATATTAAAGAGGAATCTTTGAGGGAAAAGGAAAGACCATAAGTGAGAGTATGAAAAGTAAAAAACATAAAAGTAGTAAAAGTACATTTCTGTAAAAATCAGTCAAGAGATTCATAAAATAACAAATGATAAAATATCATACCATATACCTAAAATGGGAAGGAAAGAGGAGTAAAGAATGGGTTCAAACTTAAGTGACCATCAACTTTATACAGATTGCTATAAGTAGATGATGTTATATACAAACCTAATGGTAACCACAAATCAAAAACCAGTAATACATATGCAAAGAATAAAGGGAAAGGGATCTGAGTATATCACTAAAAAAACCCGCAAACCATGAAAGAGAGCAAGAGAAGAAAGCATCAGAGAAAATCTGTAGAAACAACCACAAAACAAGTAACAAAATGGCAATAAATGCATATCAATAATTACTTTGAATATAAATGGACTAAATGCTCCAATAAAAGCACAAAAGGTGACAGAGTGGATTAAAAAAAAAAAAAAAGACGTATATGTATGTTGCCTCCAGGAGACTCATTTCAGACTGAAAGACACCTGCAGATTGAAAATGAAGGGATGGAAAAACATTTATCATGCAAATGAATGTAAAAAGAAAGTCGGAGTAGCAATATTTATACTGGACAAAATAGACTTTAACAAATGTTTATTAATTTATCTTGAGGAGTGCAGAGAGAGAAAGGAAGAGCAAGAATCCCAAGCAGGTTCTGCACTGTTAACACAGAACTTGATGTGGGGTTCAATCTCATGAACATGAGATCATGACCTGATCTGAAATCAAAAGTCAGATGCTCAACTGACTGAGCCACCCAGGTTCCCCCAGATAAAATTGACTTTAAAACAAAGATTGTACCAAGAGACAAAGAAGGACACTATATAATAACAAAGGGGACAATCCAAAAAAGGGATATAACAATTGTAAATATTTATGCACTCAACATGGGACAATCCAAATACATAAAACAGCTAATAACAAACATAAAGTAAATAATTAACAGTTATACATTAATAGTAGGGGACTTTAACACCCCACTTACATTTATGGGCATATCATCCAAAATAAAATCAATAGGGTAACAATGGTCTTGAAAGACACACTAGACCAGGTGGATTTAATAGACATATTCAGAACATTCCATCCTAAAACAGCAGAATATACATTATTTTCAAGCATACATGGAACATTCTCCAAAATAGATCACATATTAGGCTACAAAACAAGTCCCAACCAGTTTAAAAAAACCAAAAAACTGAAGTCATACCATGCCTCTTTTCTGACCACAATGCTATGAAACTAGAAATCAACCACAGGAAAACATCTGGAAAGAGCACAAATATGTGTAGGTTAAATATCATGTTACTGAACAATGAATGGATCAACCAGTAATCAAAGAAGAAATTTTAAAAATTACATGGAAACAAAAATGAAATCACAATGGGGTAAAAGGTTTAGGATGCTGCAAAAGTGGTTCTAAGAGGGAAGTTTATAGTAATACAAACCTACCTCAAGAAGCAAGAAACTTCTCAAACAACCTAACATTACACTTAAAGGAGGTAGAAAAAGAACAACACACACACACACACACACACACACACACACACACACACAAAAACCAAACCCACCAGAAGGAAGGAAATAACAAAGATTAGAGCAGAAATAAATGATATAGAAACAAAAAAACATGCTAGAACAGATCATTGAAAACAGGAGATGGTTCTTTGAAAAAAATCAACAAAATTGATAAACCTCTGGATAGTCTAAAAAAAATAGAGAACTCAGATGAACAAAATCACAAATAAAAGAAGAGAAATAACAATCATAAATACATAACACTTGTAATAGAATATTATGGAAACCTATGTATCAACAAACTGGATATTTTTGGAGAAATTGATAAATTCCTAGAAACATGTAGCTTGCCAAACTAAAGCCAGAAAAGGGGTGCCTGGGTAGCTCAGTTAGAAGTTAGGTAAGTGTCTGACTCTTGATTTTGTCTCAGGTCATGATCTCACAGTTCATGAAATCGAACCCTGCATCAGGCTTTGCACTGATAGTGCAGAGCCTGCTTGAGATTCTCTCTCTCCTCTCTCCCTGCCCTTCCCCAACTCATGCACGTGTGCAATCTTTCTCTCTCAAAGTCAACATTTAAAATAAAAAAGTGTAAAAAACAAAGCCATAAGAAATAGAAAATTTCTACATACCAATTACCAGCAATGAAATGGAACCAGTAATCAAAAAAAATCCCCCAAAATAAAAGTCCAAGACCAGATGGCTTCACAGGCAATTTCTATCAAACATTTAAAGAAGAGTTAATACCTATTCTTCTCAAACTCTTACAAAAAATAGAAAAGGAATGAAAACTTCCAAATTCATTCTATAAGATCAGCAATATCCTGATACCAAAACCAGATAAAGACACCACTAAAAAAGAAAACTACAGGCCAATATCCCTGATGAACATAGCTGCAAAAATCCTCAACAAAATACTAGCAAACTGAATCAAACAATACATTAAGAAAGTAATTCACACAATCAAGTGGAATTTATTCCTGAGTTTCAAGGGTGGGGATAGTTTCAATATCCTCAAAATCAAAAGCATACATCACATAAATAAAATAAAGAATAAGAATCATATGATCATTTCAATAGCTGCACAAAAAAAGCATTTGACAAAGTATAACATCCATTCATGATAAAAAGCCTCAACAAAGTAGGTTTAGAGGGAACATACCTCAACATAACAAAGGCCATGTATGAAAAGGCCACAGCTAACACCATCCTCAATGGGCAAAAACTTGGAACTGTTCTCCTAAGATCAGAAACATGACAAGGATTCCACTCTCACCTTCATTCAACATAGTACTGGAAGTCTTAGATACAACAATCAGAAAACAAAAAGAAATAAAAGGCATCCAAATAGGAAAGAGAAGTAAAACTTTCACTATTTGCAGAGGATATGATACTCTATGCAGAAAACCTGAAAGACCCCACCAAAGAAAATGTTAGAACTGATAAATGAATTTAGTAAAGCTGCAGATTACAACATCAATGTACAGAAATTGATTTTATTCCTATTAAATAATAATGAAAGAGCAAAAGTGAAATTAAAAAAAAATCCCATTTATAACTGCACCAAAACAATAAAATAACTAGGAATAAATATAACCAAAGAGGTGAAAGACCTGAACTCTGAAAACTATAAAACACTGATAAAAGACATTCAGGGGAAACACATTCCATGCTCATAGATTGGAAGAACAAATGCTGTTAAAATATCTGTATTACCCAAAGCACTCTATATATTTAATGCAATTCCTATCAAAATACCAACAGCATTTTTCACAGAACTAGGAAAAACAATTCGTATGGAACCACAAAAGACCTCAAATAGCCAAGTCTATCTTGAAAAAGAAAAACAAAACTGGATATGATTGAGGGAAGATGGCGGCGTAGGATGATGCTGGGCTCACCGTGTCCTGCTGATCACTTAGATTCCACCTACACCTGCCTAAGTAACCCAGAAAACCACCAGAAGACTAGCAGAACGGATTCTCTGGAGCCAAGAGCAGACCAGAGGCCCATGGAAGAGGGTAGGAAGGGTGGGGAAGCGGTGCACGCTACATGGACTGGCGGAAGGGAGCCAGGGCAAAGGGGTGGCCCGCTGGCAAAGTAGAGCCCCCGAGTCTGGCTTGCAAAAGCAGAGGGGCCGGACTGAGTGTGTTTGGACAGCAAGCAGGACTTAACATCTGGAAGGTTATAAGTTAACAGCTCTGGTCGGAGAGCAGGAGGACTGGAGGACAACGGGAGGGAGAGTTGTTGAGCCCCAGATGACAGAGTGCAGCTTGGCGGGGAACAAAGGCGTTTGCCAGCGCCATCTTCCTTGCCCACCCCCCAGCCAAAATCCCAAAGGGAACTGGTTCCTGCCAGGGAACTTGCTTGCACCAGGCAAACACTCAACATTGTACTTCTGCGGATCCATCCCTCCGGTGGGTCTGACTCCCTCCCGGTGCCACAGGGCCCCCTCCCAAAGCAGATCACCAAAGGATAAGTGAGCTGAGCCTACCCCTCCCGCCCCTGTGCACCTTGCCAATCCACCCCACCTAATACGTCAAATCCCCAGCACCACAATCCTGGCAGTGTGCAAGTAGCCCAGATGGGCCACGCCACCCCACAGTGAATGCCGCCCCTAGGAGAGGGGAAGAGAAGGCACACACCAGTCTGACTGTGGCCCCAGCGGTGGGCTGGGGGCAGACATCAAGTCTGACTGCGGCCCCGCCCACCAATACAAGTTATTCAAGACAGCACAGGGGAAGTGCCCTGCAGGTCCTCACCACTCCAGGGACTATCCAAAATGATGAAATGGAAGAATTCCCCTCAAAAGAATCTCCAGGAAATAACAACAGCAAACGAACTGATCAAAAAGAATTTAAACAATATAGCAGAAAGTGAATTTAGAATAACAGTCATAAAATTAATTGCTGGGCTTGAAAACAGTATAGAGGACAGCAGAGAATCTATTGCTACAGAGATCAAGGGACTAAGGAACAGTCAGGAGGAGCTAAAAATGCTATAAACGAGCTGCAAAATAAAATGAAAACAACCACGGCTTGGATTGAAGAGGCAGAGGAGAGAATAGGTGAACTGGAAGATAAAATTATGGAAAAAGAGGAAGCTGAGAAAAAGAGAGATAAAAAAATCCAGGAGTATGAGGGGAAAATTAGAGAACTAAGTGATGCACTAAAGAGAAATAATCTATGCATAATTGGTATTCCAGAGGAGGAAGAGAGAGGGAAAGGTGCTGAAGGTGTACTTGAAGAAATAATAGCTGAGAACTTCCCAGATCTGGGGAAGGAAAAAGGCATTGAAATCCAACAGGCACAGAGAACTCCCTTCAGATGTAACTTGAATCGATCTTCTGCATGACATATCATAGTGAAACTGGCAAAATACAAGGATAAAGAGAAAATTTTGAAAGCAGCTAGAGATAAACGTCCTCTAACATATAAAGGGAGACCTATAAGACTCATGACCAATCTCTCTACTGAAACTTGGTAGGTCAGAAAGGAATGGCAGATCTTCAATGTGATGAACAGAAAAAATATGCAGCTGAGAATCCTTTATCCAGCAAGTCTGTCATTTAGAATAGAAGGAGAGATAAAGGTCTTCCCAAACAAACAAAAGCTGAAGGAATTCATCACCACTAAACCAGCCCTACAAGAGATCCTAAGGGGGATCCTGTGAGACAAAGTACCAGAGACATCGCTACAAGCATGAAACCTACGGACATCACAATGACTCTAAACCCGTATCTTTCTGTAACAACACTGAATGTAAATGGACTAAATGCGCCAACCAAAAGACATAGGGTATCAGAATGGATAAAAAAACAAGACCCATCTATTTGCTGTCTACAAGAGACTCATTTTAGACCTGAGGACACCTTCAGATTAAGAGTGAGGGGATGGGGGCGCCTGGGTGGCGCAGTTGGTTAAGCGTCTGACTTCAGCCAGGTCACGATCTCGCGGTCCGTGAGTTCGAGCCCCGCGTCAGGCTCTGGGCTGATGGCTCGGAGCCTGGAGCCTGTTTCCGATTCTGTGTCTCCCTCTCTCTCTCTGCCCCTCCCCCGTTCATGCTCTGTCTCTCTGTCCCAAAAATAAATAAAAAACGTTGAAAAAAAATTAAAAAAAAAAAAGAGTGAGGGGATGGAGAACTATTTATCATGCCACTGGAAGTCAAAAGAAAGCTGGAGTAGCCATACTTATATCAGACAAACTACACTTTAAATTAAAGGCTGTAACAAGAGATGAAGAAGGGCATTATATAATAATCACAGGGTCTATCCATCAGGAAGAGCTAACAATTATAAATGTCTATGCGCCGAACACGGGAGCCCCCAAATATATAAAACAATTACTCACAAACGTAAGCAACCTTATTGATAAGAATGTGGTCATTGCAGGGGATTTTAACACTCCACTTACAGAAATGGATAGATCATCTAGACACACAGTCAATAAAGAAACAAGGGCCCTGAATGATACATTGGATCAGATGGACTGGACAGATATATTTAGAACTCTGCATCCCAAAGCAACAGAATATACTTACTTCTTGAGTGCACATGGAACATTCTCCAAGATAGATCACATACTGGGTCACAAAACAGCCCTTCATAGGTATACAAGAATTGAAATCATACCATGCATACTTTCAGACCACAATGCTATGAAGCTTGAAATCAACCACAGGAAAAAGTCTGGAAAACCTCCAAAAGCATGGAGGTTAAAGAACACCCTACTAAAGAATGAGTGGGTCAACCAGGCAATTAGAGAAGAAATTAAAGAAATATATGGAAACAAACGGAAATGAAAATACAACAATCCAAACACTTTGGGATGCAGCAAAGGTAGTCCTGAGAGGAAAATACATTGCAATCCAGGCCTATCTCAAGAAACAAGAAAAATCCCAAATACAAAATCTAACAGCACACCTAAAGGAAATAGAAGCAGAACAGCAAAGGCAGCCTAAACCCAGCAGAAGAAGAGAAATAATAAAGATCAGAGCAGAAATAAACAATATAGAATCTAAAAAAACTGTAGAGCAGATCAAGGAAACCAAGAGTTGGTTTTTTGAAAAAATAAACAAAATTGATAAAGCTCTAGCCACGCTTCTCAAAAAGAAAAGGGAAAGGACCCAAATAGATAAAATCATGAATGAAAATGGAATTATTACAACCAATCCCTCAGAGATACAAGCAATTATCAGGGAATACTATGAAAACCTATATGCCAACAAACTGGACAACCTGGAAGAAATGGACAAATTCCTAAACACCCACACGCTTCCAAAACTCAGTCAGGAGGAAATAGAAAGCTTCAGCAGACCCATAACCAGCAAAGAAATCGAATCAGTCATCAAAAATCTCCCAACAAATAAGAGTCCAGGACCAGATGGCTTCCCAGGGGAGTTCTACCAGACGTTTAAAGCAGAGATAATGCCTATCCTTCTCAAGCTATTCCAAAAAATAGAAAGGGAAGGAAAACTTCCAGACTCATTCTATGAAGCCAGCATAACTTTGATTCCTAAACCAGACAGAGACCCAGTAAAAAAAGAGAACTACAAGCCAATATCCCTGATGAATATGGATGCAAAAATTCTCAATAAGATAGTAGCAAATATATTTCAACAGCTTATAAAAAGAATTATTCACCATGATCAAGTGGGATTCATTCCTGGGATGCAGGGCTGGTTCAAATTTGCAAATCAATCAATGTGATACATCACATTAATAAAAGAAAAGAACCATATGATCCTGTAAATCGATGCTGAAAAGGCATTTGACAAAATTCAGTAACGTTTCTTAATAAAAACCCTGGAGAAAGTCGGGATAGAAGGAACATACTTAAACATCATAAAAGCCATTTATGAAAAGCCCACAGCTAACATCATCCTCAATGGGGAAAAAACTGAGAGCTTTTTCCCTGAGATCAGGAACACAACAGGGATGTCCACTCTCACCGCTGTTGTTTAACATAGTGCTGGAAGTTCTAGCATCAGCAATCAGACAACAAAAGGAAATAAAAGGCATCAAAATCGGCAAAGATGAAGTTAAGCTTTCGCTTTTTGCAGATGACATGATATTATACATGGAAAATCCGATAGACTCCACCAAAAGTCTGCTAGAACTGATACATGAATTCAGCAAAGTTGCAGGATACAAAATCAATGTACAGATCAGTTGCATTCTTATACACTAATAATGAAGCAACAGAAAGACAAAGAAACTGATCCCATTCACAATTGCAGCAAGAAGCATAAAATACCTAGGAATAAATCTAACCAAAGATGTAAAAGATCTGTATGCTCAAAACTATAGAAAGCTTATGAAGGAAATTGAAGAAGATATAAAGAAATGGAAAAACATTCCATGCTCATAGATTGGAAGAATAAATATTGTCAAAATGTCAATACTACCCAAAGCTATCTACACATTGAATGTAACCTCAATCAGAATTGCACCAGCATTCTTCTCAAAGCTAGAACAAGCGATATGAAAATTCATATGGAACCACAAAAGGCCCCGAACAGCCAAAGTAATTTTGAAGAAGAAGACCAAAGCAGGAGGCATCACAATCCCAGACTTTAGCCTCTACTATAAAGCTGTAATCATTAAGACAGCATGGTATTGGCACAAAAACAGACACATAGACAAACGGAATAGAATAGAAACCCCAGAACTAGACCCACAAATGTATGGCCAACTCATCTTTGACAAAGCAGGAAAGAACATCCAATGGAAAAAAAGACAGTCTCTTTAACAAATGGCGCTGGGAGAACTGGACAGCAACATGCAGAAGATTGAAACTAGACCACTTTCTCACACCATTCACAAAAATAAACTCAAAATGGATAAAGGACCTGAATGTGAGACAGGAAACCATCAAAACCCTAGAGGAGAAAGCAAGAAAAGACTTCTCTGACCTCAGCCGTAGCAATCTCTTACTTGACACATCTCCAAAGGCAAGGGAATTAAAAGCAAAAATGAACTACTGGGACCTTATGAAGATAAAAAGCTTCTGCACAGCAAAGGAAACAACCAACAAAACTAAAAGGCAACCAACAGAATGGGAAAAGATATTTGCAAATGACATATCGGACAAAGGGCTAGTATCCAAAATCTATAAAGAGCTCACCAAACTCTACACCTGAAAAACAAATAACCCAGTGAAGAAATGAGCAGAAAACATGAACAGACACTTCTCTAAAGAAGACATCCGGATGGCCAACAGGCACATGAAAAGAGGCTCAATGTCGCTCCTCATCAGAGAAATACAAATCAAAACCACACTCAAGTATCACCTCACGCTAGTCAGAGTGGCCAAAATGAACAAATCAGGAGACTATAGATGCTGGAGAGGATGTGGAGAAATGGGAACACTCTTGCACTGTTGGTGGGAATGCACATTGGTGCAGCCACTCTGGAAAACAGTGTTGAGGTTCCTCAAAAAATTAAAAGTAGACCTACCCTATGACCCAGCAGTAGCACTGCTAGGAATTTACCCAAGGGATACAGGAGTACTGATGCCTAGGGGCACTTGTACCCCAATGTTTATAGCAGCACTCTCAACAATAGCCAAATTATGGAAAGAGCCTAAATGTCCATCAACTGATGAATGGATAAAGAAATTGTGGTTTACATACACAATGGAGTACTACGTGGCAATGAGAAAGAATGAAATATGGCCCTTTGTAGCAACGTGGATGGAACTGGAGAGTGTGATGCTAAGTGAAATAAGCCATACAGAGAAGACAGATACCGTATGTTTTCACTCTTATGTGGATCCTGAGAAACTTAACAGAAACCCATGGGGGAAGGGAAGGAAAAAAAAAGAGGTTAGAGTGGAAGAGAGCCAAAGCATAAGAGACCCTTAAAAACTGAGAACAAACTGAGGGTTGATGGGGGGTGGGAGGGAGGGGAGGGTGGGTGATGGGTATTGAGGAGGGTACCTTTTGGGATGAGCACTGGGTGTTGTATGGAAACCAATTTGACAATAAATTTCATATATTGAAAAAAAAAAAGAAAAAACTGGAGGTATCCCATTTCCAGATTTCAAATTATATTACAAAGGTGTAGTTAATAAAACAGTACAGTAGTGGCAAAAAAATAGACACAGAGATCAACGGAACACAATAGGAATCCCAGATATAAACTCACAATTATATGGCAAATCTTTAACAAAGGAGGAATGCAAATGGAAAAAAGACAGTCTCTTTGACAAATAGTGTGGGAAAAAATGGATAGCTACATGCAAAAGAATGAAACTGGACTACTGTCTTAGATTATACAAAAAATAAATGAAAATGGGATTAAAGATCTAAATGTGAGATCTTAAACCATAAAAATCCTTGAAGAGAGCCCAGGCAGTAATCTCTCTGACATCAGCTATAGCAACATTTTCCTAGATATGTCTCCTGAGGCAAAGGGAAGAAAAGTAAAAATCAACTATTGGGACTTCATCAAGATAAAAAGCTCCTGCACAGCCAAGGAAACAATCAAAAAACTAACAGGCAACCTACTTAATTGCAAAAGATATTTTCCAATGACATGTCTGATAAAGGGTTAGATTCCAAAATATGCAAAGAAATGACACAACTCAACACCCATAAAACAATCCAGTTTAAAATTGGGCAGAAGACATGAATAGACATTTCTCTAAAAGACATAAATGGCCAACAGACACATGAAGAGATGCTCAACATCACTCATCATCAGGGAAATGCAAATAAAAAAAATATATGCAATCCTATGTTTATAGCAGCATTATTTGCAATAGACAAGATATGGAAGCAACCTCAATATCCATAGATATATGAGTAGATAAAGAAGATGTGGCCTATATACACAATGGGATATTATTCAGCCATAAAGAAAATGAGATCTTGTCATTTGTGACAACATGGATGGACCCAGTGGGTGTTATGCTAAGTGAAATAAATCAGAGAAAGACTAGTACCATGTGATTTCATTTATACATGAAATCTAAAAAACAAAGTGAAGAAACAAACAAAAAGTCTTAAAAACAGAACTGGTGGTTGCCAGAAGAGGTGGGGAAATGGGTGAAATTGCTAAAGGGGATTAAGAGGTACAAACTTCCAGTTACAAAATAGATAAGTCACATGGTAACAGATAGTGACCACACTTACCATAGTGAGAAGTGAGCAATGAACAGAACTGTTAAATCAATATATCATAAACCTGAAACTAATATAACATTATATGTTAATTATAATTCAATAAAAATAATAAAATCTAAAAAAATTGTTCAGATGGTAAATTTTATGCTATATATTAAAAAATACTAGGGTTTCTGATGCTCTTAGCAGTGCCAAATGTTTGAAGTCATGCCCTCTCTCACAGGAACCATTTCATATCTCTTGTTTGGATTCAGATCCTATCAAATTAAGTCAGTAAAATTCAGAACACTATAGGATTTACATCTGTATTTTTAAAAATTGTTCACAATTTTCAATTGAGGTAACAAACAAAACTATTTATGCTGGTACTTATGGAAGGATACATTTCAAAGAAGTAGTGGCCTGAATAAAAACTCTTAAATTTCTGGAGGGATAAGGAAATGGAGTTCTTTCCAAAGTAATTAACTGTAACTCTTCTTTAGTGAATGAAAATATTATGAGAAAATATTCAAATCTAAATTAAGTTTATTACCTCATCATGGTCAGAAACATATATATGAAAATATACATTCAGAGCCAGGAATACAGAATAGGCAGAAGCCAGAACACAAAATGATAGTTTACCAAATCAAGCCTAAATAAAAATTACCAAACTAGGTAACCAGTTAATTATTTGAAGATCTGAAGGTGGTCTGATTTCTAGATTAAATGAGGTTGAGAAGAATAATAGCAATGAGCATTTGAGGCATGAAAGAACAGATCCGAATTTTAGATGGGAGTCTGTCTTAGTTTGGATTACCCTGAAAACAGAACCTGAGACAAAGATTTGGATGCACATAATTTATTTGGGTGGTGATCCCAAGATTTAGGAGTGGGGGAACAGGATCAGTGAAAAATAAAAATTCAACATAGGGTGCTTTCTCAGTTGCACTGATGTGGGCAGGGGAACTCTATTCTGCTGAGACATCCTGTGCAGCATTGCTACTCTAACTTATCTCCCATGGTGTCTGGGAAGGCTCTGAATCGAGAGAAAATGGTGTGTACTTAAAGCAGGACTCTATCAGCATAAAAGGAATATGAACTAATAAAGAGCCCAGCTTTGTGGCTAAAGCATAAGTGGTCCAAGAAGATGTGAAGATAAACACCAGAGCTTTGACTATAGTCCACCCTTTATACTGCTTAAACTTAGTGACTCTTAGGTACTTTTTATCACCAATTCTTCAAGATGTTAGCCAAAATATCTATGAAAATTTAACAATAAGATACAATCCTGGTTGCTGTAACAATTTTCAAGTCCACACTGATATTTATCAGTTCTATCTTTCATTGCCCAGTTTATGACCCATCTTCATCCCTGAAGGATCTGAGTTCTGACAGCTTTATTAAACTGTGGTTACTTAAGCCCATTCATCTTATCTCCAGGAATTGATATGCCAACAGATACCAAAATGAATTTCTTGAGTTTACACTTATGCCTGCTTGTATCCAACATGTAGCAGCAATCCTAGTTCCTGATTATGATAAACGTTAATTAACTAAGTCAACTGAGAACCCCTTCCTTTGCATTCTGTCTAACCCGCATAAAGAACCCAAAGTGATTACATGGGAGTGGTAGTTACTGGCTATCGGAAACATTTATTTGCCTCCTGGTAGAAGCTTTCTCTAATGGGAACTAGAACTTCTAATCCAGCAAAGCCTAAGATTAGGAGAATGGGAAACACAAATTCAGAGTACGGTCTCAGTAATTTTTTGTTCACTGACCTATCAAGCAGATTAATTTGTAAATCAAGCACAAATTTGTCTTCTCGTCTATACTAAATCCCTCCATGAGGCCAATGATATGAGCTGTGGAAGAGGTGAGGTACAGCAGAGGTAGGTTCTGTGGGCTTGGAGGTCATGTTTTAATGTACCTTGCTTGTATGCTCTAGTCCTGCTATGTCTAATTCCAGTGGAATCATTTTCATTGTACCTTTGATGGTTGCTGCATCGTCCTGATCTTCAGACTTCATGGATCTGACACACCCAGTTTGTGATGAGAAGTTCTGGTATGTCAGTTCCTACCAGAGACCTGTAGCTCATCAAGAACAAGTTTTCAAATAGCAAATTATTCTTTTCTACAGAAGGAATGACCTTGTTCTAGAATATTAGGGGTTTCTATTGAAACTCTCCAATCTGGACTTGCCAAAGACTCTGTCTACACCAAGCATCTGTATCTGCCATAGATTCTCTATCACCATTTATTTGATAGTGGTAGAGACAACCTTCACCTGTTTTAGAGCCCTGTCTTGGATCCTGTTTGAAACTGGCAATTTGTGAATCACCAGATAAATCAATCTGCATATTATTCCCAAATGGAGTATATGGTTCCCTCAAAATTCCAAGATGCCTACCGAGCACTGTGCAACTTTCTTAGTGTCAAGGGATACACTAAAAGGGAATATTCTGGCATGCTCAGACCATTGACCTTCTAAACGCTTCACCAATAAGTCCATTTTCTGAATATTTGTAGGATTTACCTCACAATTCTGACACTGTGTTTTATTAGAACATCTAATGTATTTCTCATTTCCTAATTACCAGGCCATCATATCATTAATATAGTGGACCAAGGACTATGTTTTATGCATGTCAAAGAAATTAAGGTCTCTATATGCTATATTTTCACAAAGATTAAGAGAATAATTTTAGCCCTAAATGAGTAATTAAATATTGCCATTATTCTCACATAAATACAACTTGCTTTCCATACTTTTCATGAAGATTGAAAATAATTTTATATCTAATTAATATAACTATATGTTGATTATAATGGAATTTAAATAAAAGGATAATAATTTTATATCTATGTAAATAGCCTCACATCAAGTGTCACAGATTCTGGTAATCTTATTTAGTAAATTTGAAACATCCAACTTGGGATTTTTCAGGGAACATATTTATTAATTTAATAGGGATAGAAGATAGATGACTTCTCCATCTTTTAAGTTTTGGAGGGTTATGCTAAAGTCGACCATTCCACTTGGAATGGGATGTGTCTTCTGTTATACTATGATGCATCAAATAGCAGATTTGGGGATTTCACTGCCCATTTTTACCCTAATAATCTGTACCCCACAAGTCAAAGAATCAATGTGGTTGTGGTTTCTGTTATCTACTAAAAATATTCATACTGGGGCACTTGGTGGCTCCAGTTAGTTGAGTCCAACTCCTGATTTTGGCTCAGATCATGATCTTGTGGTTTGTGAGTTCAAGCCATGGGTTGGGTTCTGCACTGACAGCATGGAGTCTGCTTAGGTTTCTTTGACTCTGTCTCTTTCTCCACTCATGCTCTCTCTCCAAAATAAATAAAAAAATATTCATCTTAATTATGCACCAAAGGACCAGAGAAATAACTATATGATGTTCTATAAACCCACTAGACACATTTAGTAAAACTTAAGCCAGGACTCCTGTCTTGCCCTCCATTCATAAATATCCAATCTAACTAGGAAGATGGGGGGAGATGAGAGCATAATGCCATTTGATGCCTGGATTTCAGTGTCAGTACAATAAGTTTTAAGCATTTCTCTTCACTAGTGTATAATTTAGCAAGTAGACACAAGTTCCTTTAGGGAAGAATTGGGAAATATTTATTACATATACTATACTGCCCTTAGGCCTCCTCCTCCTGGGAATGAGAACTGATTAAATCTAGAAATTAGATGAGGGGTGATTATTTTTTATTACAGTACTGACCTTAATCTTCTGTTTACCTGTTCTCAATCCTATTGAATATATAAGTCAAACAATACCTTTGTTTTTACCCCATCTTGTCTCTACTAACACATTATTTATTAGGCATTGCCACAGATCCCTGTAGTTGGGACTTCCTAATTACCATTCCAGCTGCCCATTATAATAATTGCATTTATCTTGTCCCCAGTAGTTATGTGTTCCCACCCAGATTGTGTCATTCTGGAATCCTATCATCCTCATTGACTTTAGGGAGCCTGGTTACATAGAAGTATCTCCTACCATCAAACCTGGCCTACACACTGGAAAGTCATCACTGAGCTAATCAAAGATGTTAAGGTACCCTTCTCCCACACCTCCATTTATTACCTTAGTAAATATAATGTCAATAGTGTTCAACTCCATTCTAACAAAAGAAACATCAGTATTCCTCTTAGAATTGTCCACTAGAAGGACAGGAGACTGGGATAATCCCCAGAGACACTAACTGTCCCACACTTCTTGGCTGAGATTGTATGTTAAGCTACAAGGGTTTCAGTGGAATTGGGAAAGACTCTAAAAAGAAAGAAGATAAATGCATGGTACACACCTGAAGTGGATTTGTCAGCAAGAACTGAGTCTTTCATGAAACCATCCATCATAGTTGTGAATTAAATCAAACAAAGGCTGAAGGGATATGCTATGCGTTTTTCAGATGTCGGCCCTGGAAGTTCTGTCACAGGAGTGAATACAATGCTGTTGCAAAAGGCAATGGCAACTAAAGGGATCTGGATACTTAAGGTGGAGAGAGAAAACCTAAAAAGTCACAGAATCACAGATGGGTAAATGCTTATCTTCAGAGAATGGGGTCAGGGAGAGAAAAGTTGTTTGATTGATACTCTTTTTCCGAACAACTAAAATGTATGGGTGCATGAGTAGATGAAAGCATCTGGAGGCTAAGCATCTGCTCAAGATCATGGATGAAGAGGTAGAGTCAACTGTGCGTCTTGTTCAAGGACTAAAACAAGACCTCAAATACAAGAAAGAATATAAGGAGCTCAGGCTCATGTGAGAGATCTGAAATGAAGATACCCACTGCCTACACATTACTACTCCATACACAGCTTTGTCAGCCACAGAGAGTAAGAGGCAGCCCAAAGTTTGGGGTTTGGTGGCACATGGAAAGTAACCTTGTCTAACTTCCTATGCACCTGATTAAATATTTATCACATGTTGCTTAGTGTTAATTAGAATTCTTTGGAGGAGGTGGTTAAATAGCTGTCAGTTATGCAAGCTATATATAAATTTTTAATTAAAAAAAACCCAATCAGACCATTACAGGTAAAGCTCAAGTTTCCACCCTTTTCACTCCTCATATTGTCCATGTCTGCTCCTTTCCTCCAAAGAGGTACCCACTCATATAAGTTTATAACAAGTAATGCATTTTCTTTACATTTATAAACAGTCATGAGCTCATGGGAAATATATAGTATTGTCGGGCATTTTTATAAGGATGCTTTCCCTATACCTGTTTTAAGACTCCTAGCAAGAAAGTGGGGCAGATGATGCCTCCTCTTTCAATTAGTGATCATCCCAGGAGTGCCAGGAGATGGGATTACACTGGCAAAGACAGTAATCCTGAAAAACCTATTATGTGGAGTACTTGTGGAAAGGAACACTAAACTCCATGTTTATGTAATAGATTTTAGGGAAATGTAAACTCCAACTGTGGACCTGGAGAATATTATGTTAAGTGAAATAAATCATATATGGACAAATAGTGTATAATCTCAATTATATGTGGAATTAAAAATAGTTAAACTCATAGAAGCAGAGAGTAGAATGGTGCTTGCCAGAGGCTAGGGAGATTCAGAAATGGGGAGGTGATGCTTAAATGGTTACAAAGTTTCAGTATGCAAGATAAATAAATTCTGGAGGTCTATTATATGGCATAGTGCCATAGCCATCAATACTAAATTATATACAGAAAATTTGCTAAGAGAGTAAATGTTAAGTGTTCTTACCACACTCACTCATTCACTCACAGTAAATTATAACAAAGAGAGAGAAGGAAACTGGTTGGTGATGGATATGTTTATGGCTTTGATGGTGGTGATATTTCGCAGTAAGTAATATACATACTTACCCCAAAGTCATCTAGTTTTATACATTAAATATGTGCTACTTTTTGCATATTAATTATACTTCAATATAAAGGTTTAAAAAGTATTTCAGGGGGCTCCTGGGTGGTTCAGTCAGTTAAGCATCCAACCTCGGCTCAGGTCATGATCTCACGGTTCGTGAGTTCAAGCCCCGTGTCAGGCTCTGTGCTGACAGCTCGGAGCATGGAGCCTGGAGTCTGCTTCAGATTCTGTGTCTCCCTCTCTCTCTGCCCCTCCCCAACTTGTGCGCTCACTTGCTCTCTCTCTCTCTGTCTCTCTCTCAAAAATAAATAAATATTAAAAAAAGTTAAAAAAAAGTATTTCAGAACACTCAGTGTCACAATCAATCCAGCATTGATGGCGCATTGAGAAGATGCAAAGGAAGGTCAGCTTTATTCCATGGAAGAACACAAAGGAAGAAAAAGCTATTGAAAATAAAATGCATCTGAATCTGGGATACCATCATGGTTCTCATGGTTGAGTAAAGAGAATGTGACTGGTTAAGCATTTGCCATGTTGTGTGTTGCAGAAAAGGAATGATGTTTATGTGAGAAGAACAAGCCAAGGGCCTCCTGCAATGAATGTACATAAAGTGGGTGGGAAAGAGATTATCCATCACCATATTAATATTTATTCTCAAGACATGGAAATAAGATTTAACAGGATGTTATTATCTTTTTAGCCTGAATCCATTATTCATATCAGACTAGAATATATCTTCCCTCAATTTATTAACAGTAGTTAGAAACTTTTGTTCTTCCTGAAATATCTATTTAGAATCTGTGTTCTAGCAATAATTTTTAGACACAGCTTTGACAATTATATTCTATTATTTCCTCAAAGAGAATGTAGGGATTTTAATACCCCATATGAGATAAAAAATACATGAAAGTAGCTTACATGATCCAAAGAAGGAGTTGGAAAACTTTTTCCATAAAAGCCAGGTATTAAATATTTTCGACTTTGTTGGCCATATGAATTCTGTCTAAACTATTCAACTCAGTTGTGACTCAAAAGAATCCATAGACCAGGGTATCTGGGTGGCTCAGGTGGTTAAGTATCTCATTTGAGCTCAGGTCATGGTCTCGTGGTTCACGAGTTCAAGCCCTGCATTGGGCTCTGTGCTGACTGCTCAGAGCCTGGAGCCTGCTTCAGATTCTGTCCCTTTCTCTCTGCCACTCCCCCTCCTCCTCACTCTGTCTCTGTCTTTTTCTCTCTGTCTCAAAAATAAATAAACATTAAAAAAAAAAAGAATCCATAGACAATAAACAAAGAAGCACACCTGTGTTATAATAAAACTTTATTTACAAAAACAGTTGGCAAGCCAGATTTGGCACATAGGCCATAGCTTGCCAACCCCTGCTTTCTTTCTTCCTCTCTCACAAATTTCTGATTTAACACTTCACAATTAGTGATCTTATTATTATTATTTAATTTGGGAGTTTTCTCTCTGCTGATGTCCATTAATTAATATGAACTAACTCCTGAAAGAAAAGAATGTATTATGGGAATTCTAAACTTAGCAACATTAATTAATTAAGCAATTATATATCAAATGCCACATTTGTACCAACAACTATTCTACGTACTGGTGAAATAGAGATTAAAAATTCACTGCTAGTTCTCAAGAAGCTCATAGTTGTTTAAAGACAGAGAGGTACACAGAAAATTAAAATTATAATATACTCATGGAAGAGAATTGCTCATGATTCAATAGTGACAGTACACTTATAGCAATATCGTATAGGAACCTAGTACCAGGGGAATTAGTTAGATAACAGGATGTGGTGGAGGTTCATGTGTGTATGCTATGGAGAATCATATATCCAATTTTTTAGAAGGTTCAAGAACGGCTCTATATCTGGTGCTTGCTCCTTTCTTTTGCGGGGTAGCAATTGTGGTGCATTTTGGAAGGGTGCTTGCTCTTCTTAGAATTCTCTAGATTTCTGGGGTGCCTGGGTGGCTCAGTAAGTTGAGGGGCCAACTTCAGCTCAGGTCCTGATCTCGCAGGCCATGAGTTAGAGCCCTGCATCGGGCTCTGTGCTGACAACTCGGAGCCTGGAGCCTGCTTCAAATTCTGTGTCTCCCTCTCTCTCTGCCCCTCCCCCACCCATGCTCTGTCTCTCTCGATCTCTCTCTGTCAAAAATAAATAAACATTTAAAAAATCCTCTAGATTTCTTCTATAGAGGCTCTGTTCAAGGGAATTACAGTCTTGGAGACGGATTTCTCTTTGAAGTTTCACTCTCAGAATGATGATGAGTGCCAGGTTACCTGGAGTCCTATTTTCCTGTGCCACATGACCTAAGATAAGTCTATGACTTTCTTTGAGCTTTATTATTTTACACTTTCAAAAGACAACTTTTGAGTCTAAAGGGATACACAAAGAAAGGATTCACAGATTAGGAGAAAGAGCCAGATAGGAACAGAATTTTACGAAATACATTCTATACATGAGGCACTTTTGCTTACAACATCACACACAATCTCCACCACAAGTATGAGAGGAATTATTTTACCAAAGATGAAGCCAAGTATCAGAGATTAAACAATTTAGCTAATAATTGTAGGACAAGATTCAAATTTAGGTCTGTGATATTTTGGAACCCTGCTTTCTTTCTACATATGTGTTATCACTCTCAGGTTCATAACATCCAAAAACATATACTGTGTTCAGGGTCTAAGTTTTAGACACATGAAAAACTAAATGATAAAAGTTAAACAACAATGCAAAAGATGTACATATTTGGGGAAAAAATTACAGAAAACAAATGAGGGTAAGGTATCAGAGGGCTATGTTGGTAGCAAAGCATACTAAGAGTAGATTTAAACTGTCACAGAAGAGTGGTTTGAGTGTATGTGTGTGTACATATATATTTATATGCACACACATTCATACATACACATATACACATTTATGGAGAGATATAATTCTATAATTTTGGTTTTACAAGGTCTTAAATATGAGGTATAAAGGATTAGAATTTATTTTGTAAATTCCTTGGAATCCATGAGTGGGATACAGACATATTATTCTGACTGGAAACATAGTCTCCCATTTAGAAAGATGTGAGTTTCAATCCTCACTACTTTATTCACTAGGAATCCCATCCTTTTCGAGCATTAGTTTCCACCTCTGTAAAACTAGAGTCATCATCAGATTCAATTTATAATTCAAAATCATTCTCCATGTCCCAAACACATTCTGCAAATATCAAACAGATAAGTTTAAAAAAGATCACTCCTGCGTCTTTTGTTTTTAATGGTGTTATTATTTTCTTTAGTTTTCGCAGGTTTGCACTATTGTCTTTGATTTACTGTTCTGGAATGGACAAAGTTCCTAGGGTTCCTAATTGGTCTTTTTTCTAATCCAATATGTTTCACACCCATAGATCAGTGAACATATGTGAGAATTTGGTAAATTTCAGTATGTATTTATTCTACCATGTGTTAAGAAAATGGAGGGAAAAAATCATAGGGTGGGTCTACAGAATGACTGGATCCATGGAGAACTAGTTTTAGGAAAATATCTATTTTTTACTAAGACTTTCATTAGCTTCCACTCTGACCAGAGGAGCATATTGTCGTTTAAGATCTCCAGGATTAGCATCAGCCAAGAGCCAGTATCTAATAATTCTTAAAATATCTGGTAATTTCTCTTTGGTCAGTGCTCAGATATCCTGCTTATGACACCGTTCCCTTTTAAAGAGACTTTTAAGGATGATTTACAGTATAGAATTGTGGCTGTGTCATAAGTTGCTTACTCAAGGGATTCATCCTCATCTTCCCTGAGGGGGAGTCAAGGCTGAAATGATTTAGCTTTGGGAGCTAGATAAGAAGTGTGAGACTCCATTGTAGAATTCCAAGTCTTATGTCTACTCACCAGATCTAATATGTGTGTATTTATTTTATAGATGGGGTAAATCTTTGGTAGGATGTTTACCTATTTTATTACTAATTACACCATGATAAGTTAGTCAACACAAAATATCTCTAGAGGTAATTATTATTTAGGTCCTATTCCACCTTAGAGTAATTGCCTTCATCTCCTATCAGACAACTAAGCAAGGAGCCATTGTCTCTGCCATAGAGGATTCCATTATTCCAATTGAAATCAGGAAGCCCATTTTAATATAACCATTTCCTACTATCATCCCAACATACAGAGAGCAGCCACTACAAGGCTTTACAAAGATGCTAGTGTATTTTTCTTATTATTACACTTTTTGATGTCTCAGCAAAATGAATATCTTTTTCGTCTATCAGGAGACATACTGAAGAATGGGAAGAGAGTGGGTAGAGTGGTCCATGAAGTATCAATTCCAATAATTCTGACTCCTTAAATTTTGGGATTCCTTCCTTCTATGAGGGAGGCTCTGGAATCTAAATTTCATTGTCTGAAGTCACTATTGACTTTAGACTTCTTTTAACCAATCAAGAAAAGTGTTAGAACTACTCCCAGCTGTCCATCTAATATATTATACCCACCATCCCAGTAAACATATGCATTATCAGTATTAAAGCTCAAAGGCTAACATTATTTCGGTCCTCTTTGGTTACTATTCTTAGAATTAATTTCTACACATATACCACACATTCTTCTTCAGTATAACTTAGCAAACCCTGCAATTCTTTAAGTACATGAGCCATCTTTTCCTGGATCAGATTTTATATTTTTCATGTTGAAGCACAATGGGCTCTGACTCTAATATTTAGTCTAAATACAACAAGGAGTAGTTTTGAAGAGACTCAGCATCCTTTAAGAGATAATTGCCTCAGGTGAAGTAATTACATGTCTTTAAAAGAGAGAGGATGGTATTCTCCGAAAGAAAAGGAATGAATTCCTCTGGCAAAGGAGGCTCAAAGGGATTTGAGGATTCAAGGTTATCATGTTCATCTAAGTGCAATGAAATGTCTCTACCTAAAATGTCAGGTCTCATTCATAGTCATTCAATGCCCAAAACTAAAGATAAGAGTCTTGGCAAAGATGTCAATTCAACTTTGATTGCAGAAGCCAATTTATATCTTAAACATATACATTTTGTTAAATATACCTCAGTAAAGCTGGAAAATCTTTAAAATAATAAAAAAAAATAAAGTTAAGGTATTTATTTTCAACTACATCAGTCCTATGTCTATAAAAGAAAAAAATATTTTGGAGACTTAATAAATTATATCCAGTTCTGAGTCTTGAGTTGAAAATGTAGGGCCCTCATCCTGCTCTTTCTTTCAGTAATTTCTCCAATGTTGTAAAAAAAAAAAAAAAAAAACACTAGTCGCATGGTTCATATTATAATCATTATTATTATAATGTCCAAGTGCATTAGCATTTAGTCTTTCAATGACTTAATTTTATTTTTTTTATTTTAAACTTTTTCCAGCTTTACTGAGGTATAATTGACAAAATGTATATGTTTAAGATATAGACCATTATACTTTGATATAAATCTGCACTGTGAAATGATTTCCACAATCAAGTTAATTCACCTATCTATCACCTCAAATATTTACCTGTGTGTGTGTGTTCAGAACACTTACAATCTACTCTCTTATATTTAAAATAGGCTTTATTTCAAGCCACCACTGATGATAACTTAAAATTTTGGAAAGCCACTACTTTCCATAGATTATTAAGACCTCATTTATGAATGTCAAAGAGGTTACCTCTACATACAAATCAACGAGGTGAGATAACTATCTCATTTTTCAATATTTCATAGCCAGTTATCTGGAATCATTCCTGTTTCAGTTTGGATACAATCAGGAAAACATATGCATATTGGGTATTACAAAGAGAGGCAAAGAAGGGCTTTCCATAATGATCAGTAAATGTCAATCCAACAAGAGGGTATAATAATTGAAAATATCTATGAACCTAACATATAAGCACCCAAATACATAAATCAAATATTAATAGACATAAAGGTAGAAATCAAAAATACAGTAACAGTATGGGACTTTAATATAATACCAAAATCAATGGATAGATCATCCAGGCAGAAAGTGTATTAGATGACACATTTAGAATAGATGAACTTAAAAGATAAATATGGAAAATTCCATCCAAAACAACAGCAAACACATTCTTTTCAAGTGCACAGGATAGATAACATTAAGCCACAAAACAAGTCTGAATGAAGTGAAATCAAAGAGGAAATAAAAAAAAAAAATACAAGGAGACAAATGAAAATGAAAAAAACAACAGTACAAAATTTTTGGAACATAGCAAAAACAGTTGTAACAGGAAAATTTATAGTGATATAGTCCCACCTCAAGAAATAAGACAACTTATATAATGTTTATAATCAAAGGAACTAGAAAAAGAACAAACAAAACTCTAGGCTAGTAGAAGGAAGGAAATAATAAAGATCAGAACAGGAATAAATGAAATACAGATTTTAAAAAACAAGAAAGATCAATTAAACCAAGGAGCTTGTTCTTCCAAAAGATAAACAAAACTGACAAACTTTTACCCATATTTATCAAGAAAAAAATAGAGGACAAATAAATAAAATCAGAAACAAAAGAGAAGTAACAACCAATACCACAGAAATACAAAGGACTATTAGCGACTACTGTGAAAAAGTATATGCCAACAAATTGAATAACCTAGAAGAAACAGATAAAATGGAAGAAATAGATAAAATGGAAAATCTAAAACTGAATCAGGAAAAAATAAAAACTCTGAACAAATTCAATGGTAATTAAATTAGATCGATAATCAAAAAACTCCCAACAGGGGGCATCTGGGTGGCTCAATAGGTTAAGCATCTGACTTTGGCTCAGGTAATGATCTCACAGCTTGTGAGTTTGAGCCCTGCTTTGGGCTCTGTGCTGACAGCTCAACAGCCTGGATCCTGCTTCAGATTCTGCGTCTCCCTCTCTCTCTGCCTCTCCCCTGCTCAGGCACGCGTGTGCTTGCACACTCTGTCTCTGTCTTTGTCTCTCTGTCTCTGTCTCTGCCTCAAAAATAAATAAACATTTAAAAAAAAAGCCTCCCAAAAAAGAAAAGTCCAGGACCAACTGGATTCAGAGATGAATTATACCAAATATTTAAAGAAGTGTTAATACCAGTTTTCCTCAAATAATACCAAAAATACAAGAGGAAGGAAAGTTCCAAATACATTCTACAAGGGCAGCATTACCCTGATACCAAAACCAGACAGAGACATTATAAAAAAAAAAAAAAAGAAAAGAAAAGAAAACTACAGGCCAATATCTCCAATTAACATATATGCAAAATATTAACAAACTGCATTCAAAAATACGTTACAAGAATCATGTACTATGATCAAGAGAGGTTTATTCCCAGTATGCAAGGATGGTTCAATATATGCAAAATCAATCAATATGATATGCCACATCAGCAAAACCAAAGATAAAAATCTCAATCGATGCAGAAAAATCATTTGTCAAAATTCAACACCCATTCATGCTAAACACTGTCAACACAGTAGATTCACAGGGAACATACCTCAACACAATAAATGTCTTATATGAAAAACCGACAGACAACATAATCAATGATGAAAACTTAGAGGCGTTCCTCTATAATCTGGAAGACAACAACAATGTTCACTATCATCACCTTTATTCAACATAATACTGGAAGTCCTAGTCACAGTGATCAGGCAGAACAAATAAATACAAGGCATCTGAGTTTGTAAGGAAGAAGTTAAACCGTTGCTAGTTGCAGATGACATAATAATGCATATGGAAAATCCTAAATACTCCACCAAAAAACTATTAGAAGTAATAAATCAGTAAATGCAAAATTCACACACGGAAATCAATGATTTCTATACACTGATTATGAAGTAGTAGAAAGAGAAATTAAGAAAACAATTTAATTTACAATTGCAACAAAAATAATCAAATACTTAAGCAAAAAGTTCAAAGACCTGTACTCTGAAAACTGTAAAACACTGATAAAAGAAGTTGAAGAGGACACAAACAAATGAAAATATATTCCATGCTCATGGATTGCAGGAATCAATATTGTTAAAATGTCCATACTACCCAAAGCAAATCTACAAATTCAATCTCTATCAAACACCAATAGCATTTTTCACAGAACTAGAACAAATAATACTGAAATTTGAATGGAACCACAAAAGACCCTGAAGAACCAAAACAATCCTGCAGAAGAAGATCAAATCTGGAAGTGTCACAGTTCCACATTTCAAGCTATGCTACAAAGCTATGCATACAAAATAAGCAAAACAGTATAGGGCTGGTGCGCGCGCGCACACACACACACACAAAATAGACACATAGATCAATGAAACAGAATGGAGTCTAGAAATAAAGTCACAGTTATATTGTCAATTAATCTATGGCAAAGTAGGCAAGAGTATAGAGTGGGGAAAAGAGAGTCTCTTCAATTAATGGCACTGGGTAAACTGGACAGCCATGCAAAAAAGTGAAACTGGATCACTTTCTTACACTATATACAAAAATAAACTCAATATGGATTAAAGACCTAACTGTGAGGTGTGAAACCATAAAATTCCTAGAAGAAAACATAGGCAATAATCTCTTTCATTTTCAACATTTTTCTAGATCTGTCTCCTCAGGCAAGGGAAACAAAAGCAAAAATAAACTATTGGGACTACACCAAAATAGAAAGCTTTTGCACAGCAAAGGAAACCGTCAACAAAGCAAAAATAAATAAATAAATAAATAAATAACAAAAAAAAAAAAACAAAAATAAAAATAAACTATTGAATAGGAGAAAATATTTGCCAATGATATGTCTGATATAGTGTTATACTAAGTGAAGTAAGTCAGAGAAGGACAAATACCACATGATTTCACTTATATGTGGAATCTAAAAAACAAAATAAACAAACAAAAAGCAGAAACGGACCCTTAGAGAAAAAAAGACTGATGTTTGCCAGAGGGCAGGGGGATGGAAGGGTGGGAAAAATAAGTGAAGAGTGGGAGGTAAGGCTTCCAGTTATGGGATAAGTAAGTCACACGGATGAAAGGTACAGCATAGAGAACATAGTTAATGGTATTGTAAAGTGTTGCATGGTGACAGATGGTAGCTCTGGTGAGCACAGCATAATATATAGACTTGTGGAATCACAGTGGTGTAAACTTGAGACTAATTTAACATTGTGTCCCAATTATACTTCAATAAAAGAAAAAAAACAAGACTTATAGAAATGATTAGTAGCATCATATGTACAGTACCTTGCCATATAGTTATTTTTAATACCATGTCTCATTAAAGAAAATAAGCCTTGCTATCTGGCCCAATTTTTATACATAATAAATATGCAATATCTATAAATATATGCTATTAATACAATTAGCAAATGCTTGTTGAGTGTTAGAATGATTATTTTATAAAGTTGACTTTTTCCCCTTAAAAATCTAATATCATATAGACATACTTTAAAATTCTCATTACCTTATTTGTCTAGTTTTGTGACTTCCAACCTGATATTTTCTTTTGAGGGCTTAGGTTTTCTTTTGTAACATGGGAGATGTTTACCTTATTCAGTTGCTGTACTAAAAAATGTGTCAACAGTCATGATACATAATGTTCATGTGGTAATAACGATGATGTCAGTGAAGATGGAGAGCATTAGTGGTGGTAATGACGATGAATGCTAATTTGATGACTCTTTCTAGTAAGAGAATTTATAGGTTTGCTCATATTTTCGAAGTGACCAGACTCCCCAGATGTTAGGCATCATTTCTGAGGGTAATAAAGAACTATTCAGAATTTGAAAAGTGACACAGCCAAAATTGCTCTGGAATTATTAACCTGATCTTGGCATTTTGGAGAGATGAGGTGAATTACTGAGAATGAGGTATCATTTATTTAGCAATCATCTATTGACACTTACTTGCTAGTTATGGAACAAGTTGTAAAGTTTAATTGAGAAAGTTTTGGCCCAGGAGAGTCCTTCCTCCGAAGAAGTTGTATAATTAGAATGTGATTGAAATTGTTCATATGATGACAATATTATACAAGTATATACAACGACACTTTGTTCCTGGTGTGGAGAATGAGGGAAAGTGGACATCAAGAAGGTCCTTTCCCAGGAAATGGAAAGTCAGAAGGGAATAGTCAGTTGTAAGATAGATAGGAGTGTTAATTTTCCTCTTTCTTCTTCCCTATCTTTCCTTGAAAGAATTTTTTTTGGTATTATTTACAATATTAGAAAATTTACTTTTTATCTTTCTTAATTGAAAACACAAAGTCCCACCTAATTACTCAAATTGTACGAAGTATAAACATCCATCCTCGTACTCTTCAATTTCTCCTTTTCTACATGTTTTTCATCTTTCCAGATATTCTACATGCTAATAAAATTTGTTCTAATGCAGGCAGAATGCCTCCAACCTATAATCATTGGTACAGTTGTCACAGTCAAGGTTTCTATTGCTGCCTAGCAGCCACACCAAGACAGCAATTATCAAAGCTTTGTTGCTGTAAGAAGCATCACTTCCTATCTTTGAAGAGAGAGTACAGACCATAAAGATGATGTATTTAAAATGCGAACTTTCTCAGGAACTGTAAAGATTCTACCTCTAAAAACCCAAAGTGTCAGAAAGAGAAGGAATGCCTTTGTCAGAGAATATGCTGGGTTCATTTTGGTCCAGAAACTGCTACTCTGGTATCCTTCACTAGATTTTTTATTTAATTTGGTCCTTAATGCATCCTTTGAAGTCATGTTTGCTCAGCTCAGGGATCCTTCGTGCCAGCATCAATACCTGATCATTAGTGGTGGTTTTATTGTTGCCTCACAAGTATGTGGGTCTCTGAACTGGTCTGTTTCCATTTGTAAGCCAATTCCTGCCTCCTTATCAGTCAACAGGTAGGTTTTTTTTCCTTTTTCCTACACAGAACTTATGGGGGGAAAAAGAAGCTGCAACATTGCCAGTGCTTGAAATAAAGTAGTCAGGCAGAAAAAAATAGAACACTATTTCACTTCGTCTCTTTTACTTTGACAAAAACCAAGTGGGAAATTCAGATATGATTGAAATTTTTTGGGTAAAACCACAGTAACAAAAACCAAAACTATATGCTAACACATACACAACCACACACACACACACACACACACACACACACACTCACTCTCTCTCTCTCTCTCTATATATATATATATATATGTGCATATATATATGCAAATATATGTATGTATTTACACACACACACACAATCCCCAATTATCTTGGTGATGGAAAAAATTTATGTAGCTACATCAGCCATGAATACTGTGCAATACCATACCTTAAAATTATGTGTGTGTGCTGTGTAAAATGATGCATAGGTAAGCTTCTAGAATTTAAAAATATAAAAGTCCTTCCACACTTTGGGTTTTTATAACTTTCCTATGTGGAATTCACCACCCTGTCTTAAACAAAAGAACTCCTTATCATACCCTTGATAGCTTCCAAATCATTGAAAAGGAGAATTTTTAAGTCAATACATTTTCTACAACAAAATTTAAAAAGCTTGTTCATATTAGGCTTGAATCTTAGAGCATACAGTACCATAATTCTTCCCACTCCCACCTCCATACAACTGTCAAGCCATGAAGATAACTCATGGGTTTACTATCTGAGGAAAGAAATTGAACTTTAGAAATTTCTGATACTTCTGGAAGGAAAATACTAAAGAAAAATTAAAAAAGAATTATGTGCAAAGCAATTTATATTCTTCTAGATGTTAGACTGAGCATTGGAGGATGTTTAGACACACATGTTATCAATAGCGATCTGCAGTTTTATTCTTAGAAGATGAGCCTACATGCCCAACATCACTGGGCCTGGCTTTGGTAATGGCAATGGCTTACATGGATGGGGCAAAGAACTCAGGTTTCTGTTGATGAGTGAAAGGAAGTGAAGCTTGAAAGTGGTAGGCTAGTATAACAACTAACTGTCTGGAAAAGACAAAAACATATCTTATAGTGTTTGGCCCCCCCCCCTTTTTTGGGCACAAATTCTCTTATCAAAGTTGATTTCCAGTTACCACATAACATCACGGAATACAGAGTTGAGAAGACAAACACATAATTGGCACATGTAAGTCATCCTGAATGAGTGCTAGCATACCACGGAAGCTGGGTCAGAAAAGGCCTGAGTATCAATTTGAAAGACAAAACAAGACTAAACCTTTTGATGTTATACCTGCCCCAACTCTCCTACAGAGGGTTGAAGACAATTTTCTCTCTGAGCATAGCATCTTTTCTTAGTTCTGTTGACTGGTGCTATAGATCAAATGCTTTTCTTGCGCCAGAATTGGTATGTTAAGTCCTAATGCCTAACATGATGGAAAGTGATTAAGCCCTCAGGATGGAGTCCTCATGAGAAAGCTTAGTGTCCCTTTTAGAAACTTAACAGAAACCCATGGGGGAGGGGAAGGAAAAAAAAAAAAAAGAGGTTAGAGTGGGAGAGAGCCAAAGCATAAGAGACTGTTAAAAACTGAGAACAAACTGAGGGTTGATGGGGGGTGGGAGGGAGGGGAGGGTGGGGTATGGGTATTGAGGAGGGCACCTTTTGGGATGAGCACTGGGTGTTGTATGGAAACCAATTTGACAATAAATTTCATATATTGAAAAATTAAAAAATAATAAAATAAAATAAAATAAAATAAAATAAAATAAAATAAAATACATTAATAAAGAAAAAAAAAAAGTCCCAGGGAATTCCCTACTTATCCCTTCTGTGAGCACACAGCAGAAGGATGGCCAACTATGAACCAGTAAGTGGGCTCTCACCAGACATCCAATCTTTAGGCCCTTGATCTTGGACATCCCAGCCTCCAGAACTATGAGAAATATATTTCTGTTTTTTATAAGCCACAGAGTTTATGGTATTTTTGTTATAACAGCCCAAGCAGATTAAGACAACCAGATACCATTCATTTAGTGCTTAGCCAGGCATCAATCTGTTATGTGAAATATAGGGAAAGTCCAATAATAAGTCATGTCTACAGGCCATAAAAATCCAAATTTAAAATAAACACTGGGACTTTCTTTTTTTTTTTTTTTTTTTATTTTATTTTTGGGACAGAGAGAGACAGAGCATGAACGGGGGAGGGTCAGAGAGAGAGGGAGACACAGAATCGGAAACAGGCTCCAGGCTCTGAGCCATCAGCCCAGAGCCTGACACGGGGCTCGAACTCACGGAGCGCGAGATCGTGACCTGGCTGAAGTCGGACGCTTAACCGACTGCGCCACCCAGGCGCCCCAACACTGGGACTTTCAATTCAGGCTCTTGATTGTTTTATTTACTTAGTTTCTTTATTTATTTTGAGAGAGAAAGCACAGTGGAGGGAAGGGCAGAGACACAGAGGGATAGAGAGAGAATCCCAAGCAGGCTCCACACTCAGTACAGAATCTGACGTAGGGCTTGAACTCAGGAACTGTGAGATCATGACCTGAGCTGAAATCAAGAGTCAGAAACTTAACCGACTGAGCCACCCAGGTGCCCCACAATTCAGACTGTTTAGATACAATCTTTTTTTTATTGAAGTATAGTTGGAACACAATGTTACATTATTTTCAGGTGTACAACATAGTGATTCAACAATTCATAGTGATTCCTTCTTATGGAACTTTGTGTTAGCACAACTGGGGGAGAGAACAGGAAAGAGACTGGGAAAGGTCTTGATCATAAAATTTTCATGAATGCTTCTTTCTCAGAATAGAATTTTGTCAGGACATAGCCTGCCTGTCAGTGTTGCTGGCTAAGTAACACGAGAACAATAAAATCTCCTAAAAGTTCTGAGGACATGGGGATGCCGAGGGATCAGTGCAGTCCATCCTCAGTGTTGGCAGCTAAAGGCATTGCCAACATGTATCAGGGATATGGGTCAATTCAGTGTACATTAAAGGGCCCCTTTAGGACACAGAAATGAATATATGCTATGTTCAGAATTTTGTAACATATATCCATAGGAAAAAGAAAAGACTGAAAGAAAATATATCAAAATTCTAATAGTGTTTATCTCAGTGTAGTGGAATTTTAGGTACTTACATAGGTTTTCCCCTTAAAAAAATATTTTCCTAGCAGTGCTACTGCTGAAGAGGGCATCTTTTGGGATGAGCACTGGGTGTTGTATGGAAACCAGTGTGACAATAAATTTCATATATTAAAAAAATAATAAAATAAATAAAATAAAAAAAAATATTTTCCAGGTTCTACACAAAGAGATTTTATGTTTAACATTTGTAATAGAGAGAAAGAATATAAAATAGAAATCCTCTCTGAATTCCTCTAAAGGTACAATCATTGGTTAGGTATTTTTGATGTCTTCTACTCCCACATAGCTATTTTTATTACTGTAGTTAAATATTTATAAGTATTTGTTTAGTATCTATTTTTTTGCCGTAGATGATCTCCTATCTCCATAAAAGCAGAAAATATCTCCAACATGGGGTCTGAAGTAAGTAGGTGCTCAATAAATATTTGTTGAATGAGTAAAGGTCAAGGAGGGACAGGTGAGATGATTTGGGGTTGCTTAACAAGGGCCAGATATTGAATATAAAGTTAGTAAAATAGAATTTTGTAACTTTCATTATTTGTTATTGAGAAACCTTTTTCTCCCCAAACTAACCAACTTTTGCCCCATTTTCACCATTCTCAACTCCCTCTCTCCCTCCTTACCTTTCCTTCTCTCCTCCTTTACTCTGTCTCATGTCTAAGTGGACCACAAGTGTACAATATTAAATAAATAATAATCCTTTTATGACATACTCTCATCATGGTTGCCTATATTTTTTTCTTTTTACTCACTGGTTTATCTTCAATAATATACTTAACACAGTAAACCTATTTCCTAATCTAATAAAATTATTGACAATACCCTAAATAGATATATGAACTCTCTTTCTGTTCTCAACCCTACTATGCTTAATT
The DNA here is from genome assembly GCF_023721935.1 of Panthera uncia. Taxonomy (NCBI): domain Eukaryota; kingdom Metazoa; phylum Chordata; class Mammalia; order Carnivora; family Felidae; genus Panthera; species Panthera uncia. The sequence goes on from NW_026057578.1 coordinate 93,658,527, forward strand.
TTATGTTAATTCTATGTATTTCAAAATAGTTTATATAATCTTTAAAATTTGACAAATCATGATGGAGATGCCCCTGGCAAAGCCTAATAAGTGACTTGTGTTTTCCAAGTGTGTTCAGAGGGATTTGGTCCACCAACTATGAAATTTTGTAGGTCCTGAAACACATTATTTTCTAATAAGAAACATAATGGGGAAATAAGGTATTTTTAATTGAATATTTATTTGTAATGCATAAAATAAAACTAGATATTAGATATCCACACATAGTGGACTAGTATAAGTGAAAAAATTTATTTTCAATATCATTTAGTATCAAATATTAGGCACTTGTTAAAGGAGAGGGAAGTTCTCCTTTAGACTAAACTCTGGAAAACTGCAAGTAATAATAGCTTGGTGAGTAGAAATTTTAAGCCTTTCCTTCTAAGCCCCAAATATATCTGTTTTTATTTCATGTAAATTTAGTGAATCAGAGCCTTTTTTTCATTATAACTTCTGGATATATTTGAAATACTCACAAGAACATATGAAAAGGAAATCAGAAATCATATGTTATTTACACTTGAGATGAAATAACAGGTATGGCCAGAATCAGTCAACCATACACTAACAGACACACTTGTGGCAGGAACATTTGGCCTACGATAAAATTTCAATTACTAGAAATTATAATATATTTGACCTCAATCTGCATTTCCCCTGCTACTCTTATGATGAAGAAAGAAGGAATAAAAGATGTCCAAACAAGCTGAGATGTCCAAACAAGATGGATTCTGGCTAAAAAATGTTCACTGATAATGTACTCTACTTAGTCGACATTAACCCTGTCTCCTAGAAGGTGTGTCACATATATCTCCTGGCTTCAATTTTCTTCTCCAGATTATTTTTAAGTCCCTTCTAGCCATTCATATATGGTGATTTTATATACTCCTTCCACTCATCAGTCATGGAGAATGAGAAGTAAGACTCATATTGATGATGAACACAAACCCTGTGGAGCTTCAGGCCCTTAAGCACTCCAGACATTAGAGTGCCCCAAACTCAGGGAGAAAACCTTCTTTTAACTATTTTAACAAGATGCATGTTTTTGTTGATCTGTTTCTGTAATTTTCAACAGACATTCTGAGTAATTGTGTTCTTGTGAAGATAAACCCTTAACATCAGAAATTCAGGTAGAGTGGAGAAGAGGATTAATTTTTAATCTGAAGTCAATGACCAACAGCCTGAAATCAATTCTTGTTTCTGCCTCAAATGAGCATTACAGTTTGGGGCTAGGCATTTTACCCTCAAATGTCTTTTCTCATAAACTATGGTAATAATAATAATAGGTATCTCAGGGTATTTTTTGTAAAAACTGAAGTATATAATGTTTGTTTGAAAGTTCAGCACAGTGGCCACTCAGTAATGGTATGTGGATTCTCAGGTGGGCCAGTGGGGATGAGGTGTGGAGAATGTTGTATAAGCTTCTAACCACAGTAGGGAACTGTAGGACTTCTCATACAAACGAGGCTGGCTGAAGTCCTGTGAGGATCCCTGTCTAGCCTTCCTATTCCTGTCTAGTGAACAGTTTAAAGAGATAGAAATAAAGGGGCAGCTAGACATAGAAGCCCTGGTCCTGTGGGGAAACATCTAGACCAGGATCCATGGATTTCTCTCCAGCTCCATACCTCTAAGTAAAAACATTTAAAAGACAGCAAAACAGTTTGTGGGAGAAAACAATTTGCATTAGTGCACATTTTATGACTTCCTTTAAACATGGTGAACTGTGAACATTCAAGTAAAATAATTTGTGAGATTCACTAACAAAAACCATTGAGTAATGTATGAACCACTGGGCTCTGCAGAGGACCGCTTCTTTGTTACAGAGATGAGCAAGTATAGTTGAGTTTGCCCTCTTCAGTCAGGTTTCTCTTGTGATTTGTTTAAAATGTATAAGGTAGATTTATGAGGTTACGAGTCCAGGGCTAAAATTTTGCATCAGTCTCTATCTAGGGTTAAGGGTCTGTCAGTGAGCTGTGGGGACAATCCACAGACACTCCAAAGTAATCCAACTTTCTCCTCTCATCTTGAGAGTGCACACCTCTCAAGCTACATGGTGGCCTAAGGATCACACCCGTAGGTAGCCACTCAATCCATGTTCCCTCCATGTAGCGTTTAGCATTCTAACGCGTTGTTGAATGTTCAGTTAGAGTCTACCCCAAAACACCACATCTCTTACAACCATCTTTTATGACTAGCTACAATTTGGTCTCAAAAAAAAAATCTCCTCCCATCTATTCAGTTAGAGATGTCATGGCAGAGAAAGAGGAATCTCACCTCTTTCTCGGGAAAGAGCTCGGGATCAGCATTACTATGTACTATTTGTTAATGTTTTCAAACTACACACACTTCCCTACTTCTTTCTCAACCCAAGATATATTGCTCAAGGGACCTACATGTGTATATTTTAAAAAATATTTCTAGGCCTATGTATATACATAAATACACATATACTCATATAGACATATATAGGCATATATACACACACATGCACGTATTTCAAAGTTTAAGAACCATTGCTACACTTAAAAAATTCCCTAGAGAAAAAAATATTCATAAGTGATACACACACACATATACACACCAAAGTTGAGAACCACTGCCAATATTATGCAAACCATGACTAAAACGATTATTTTTGTGGCTCAGGTTTTTTTTAATGTTTTAAGTGATTTTTAATTATTTTCCCCAACTTGTTGAGATGTAATTGACATATAACATTGTGCAAGTTTAAGGTATACATATGATGATTTGATACATGTATGTATCGCAAAGCGATTTCCACAATAAATTTTGTACCTCGGTTTCTTTATCTGGAAAATAGGGGTAATGAAGGAATATTGTGAGGATTAGATTAAGAAGAGGATCTGGCACAAAGCGTTTGTCCATTGTATGATGCCTATTCTTATTTTGACAGTATGAGAAATGTTGATTACACAGGCTAAGCAAAGGTAGAATTATCCCAGTTATATAAAGAACAAGAGGAATGAGATTCAAGCACAAATTTCAGCAAAACACCCTGGATATACAGTCCTTCTCTATATCTATAGCATTGGCTTATTTCTAGACCAAGGCATTTATAGAAGGGTAAACTATCTTAATCACAGGGAGCTTTGGAACATGTTTTATCTAGTTTCCTTTCCCATATAGGAATTGCTCTTTAAGCTAGGATTCTTTGGGCCCTCAGCCCAAATTGACCTGAAGTAATTTTGTTCATCCTTTATTTATTAGTTCAGTAAAACATGGTTTTATATGTTTCAATGCAGCTTTGCCAAAAATGCTACAGAGATATGAAGAAATGAATGCTTAGCCTTACAATATTCCACGGTCATGTTTAACATTTGGATTTCCTCCTGGTAAATGTCATCAAGAAAACCAATTTTTATATTCCCAGGGAATACCTTGTGGCAGTATTCCCTTCCCCAACCACAAAGCCATGGGCTATGTTTTTATTTTAATTCTCTATTATTCTTATAATAAAACATGGCATATGGACAGAATCTGGATTGCTATTTACTTAGAGGTGATGTGTTACAAAAGCCCAGTGCAGTTCATTTCCACAGTAACTGTAAGTAATCCCTTATTTGACCGAAAATGTGTAATAAAAATAATATTTTCTTCTGCCAACACCTATGTAGGAGGATTTTTTTTGTTTGTTTCCACACAAGGGAGGGAACAGAGTATGCCTTTAATTCTGGCCTTGCTTCAATCACTGCTCCACCATTTACCAATGTAAGGAAATGAACAAATTGTTAAGCCACTGTAAGCTTCAGTTTCCTCATCTATAAAATAAGAGTAATATATTTCTCATGGTAGCGCAAAATTAAATGGGATAATACATGTAATTAGCATTTGGCCCAAAATATTGAATAAACTTAGCTACTAATATATATCCACTAAGCACATAAGGGTTTATTATTGTTGTTGTTGTTATATTTATTCTTTCTGCTCTTTAGGCTATCTATTAGCCATATATACTTTGTGGGGACAGGGAGGACTGAATTCTCTCAGCCAGGCTGTGGGAGCCCAAATAGCACAAGCTTAGCAAGCCATAAATTCAGGAGATTACAAGAGGATCTCACTGAACTGAGCCTGGAATTACATGAAAAGAAATCTTTTAAGAGTTATTTCCTATTCAAAAAGGACTTGCTGCATTATTAAATTCCACCATACTGAGAATTTTCCTCCTTCACATTCGTGCTTTCAAATCTTACTTATTACAGCTCCAACCTAAATGGGGTGAAGGAAGCTGGGAAGGGAAGTGCTGGGCAATAGATCAGAAAGGAGATATTTGTAGGAATGAGAACAGCTCTAGCTTTCTATGTATGGTTATGAGTTGCTTTTAACTTTTCAAAACATTTTCCGTTCTACCCTCTGTATTGAGGCTAGTAGCAAGCAGCTACTACTATTCACTACCGACAGTGAATCTAGGACCCCTAGACATAAAACTCCTAGATAATAAAATATCTATGCACCCCTACCTACTCATCCTACCTGTTAAAAACCTTCAGAATAATATGAAGACAGTGACTATTTTATAATGGCATATTCACTTTTTGAGTATCCACCATATGTATAATATATGCCCCAAATCTTATATTTTTTTATCTATGTAGGATTTAAAACAACACTGAAGAAGCTGGTTTTATTTCTGATAGTGAATTGCTCAAAATCCTGTAGATAGCAAATAGCAGAACTTGGATTTGAATGCAGAAACTTAACACTAAAACTTGTGCTTTAACTACTCTACTAAAATGCAGAAAACTTCATCCTATGCTTGGAAATGGATAAAGGGTACAGAAACCAGTGTAAGCTTCTACCTGGCACTAAAGTAAGAGAGCACACCCATGGAAGAAGAATACCATTTCAATGTCAGTATATATTTAAATGGTTAAAGTTAATTTCAAGAGACAAAGAGGGCAGAAAATGTGAAGAAAGGGGTGACTTTTAAGGACCTAGATGGGAGGAAGCAAATACAGCTGAGCCTGTAGAGGACCTGGAGACCATATCAGTCAGGGTGCTGTCCAGCTATGTGCTCAGAGAGGGTTGTATAAAAGAAAGGAACCTCAATAAAATGTAACCCATGACCTGTTTCTCTAACCCCATATCTTGCTGAGTTAAATGGATCTCAGTCCCTGTCAGCTGGCACCCATTTGGGAAAAATATATAAACAAAAATATAACCTTTAATGAGTCAGTTCTAAATTTGTGAAGTCCTTCAGCATGAAGAGATTTCAGAGTAGGATGAAAAAGAAATAGGAAAAATGAGGAAAAATCAGAAATGTTATTTGACCTGCCCAATATTAAAATTTATTTGGGGATTACCTCATATTACTGGATATATTGCTTTTTGCTATAATTGTCCTAGAATTAACTGAAGGTAACATAAGTTCTCTAAATTAAAAGTTTCTCATTTATTTATAATCATTTGACTCATTGACCCAGAGCCATGGGGTGGATGTGGCATTAGAAGTGGTGGTCTGCCTGGGTCACTAGGAATCCTCTATAACCCTTCTTCAGCAGCTTTCTGATGTTTCTGTGCTGAGAGGAGACATTTTGATATTGTCTTCCCTCTTCTCATCTGAGTCATATGTCTTTCATCTTTTGCCTTTTCCGAAATTGTATCTATCTCTCAAGGTTGCACTCCAGCCCCACCCACCATCAACTGGGCTCAGCAACCCTCCTCTATACTTAGTTCAGCCTATCAGAGCCCACCTGCTCTTCATCATAATGTTGATGAAAGTCTTATCTTCTCAATAAGACCATGATCTCCTTGGAGGTGTGCTATAAGCCCCTGTAAGTCTTATGCCTCTCCTGTACCCCTTACTCTAAAAGCATATCAAAGGTGTGCTCAATAAATATCTACTGAGTGACTACAGCATTAGCATCTTTCAACTAGTAACTATCAGAAAAATTTTGAAGTGTGCCCATGTATAGCATTTCTTGGACTAAAGGGCACTTTTGGTTTTTCAGTAAGAAATGTTTCAGCTCCGTGGAAAAATCACCTAACTTTTAATTGGCCCATAATTAGGGAAGACTGTGGCATTTGTTATAATATGAGGACCCTGATAATTCAGGCTATGTATACTCAGCCAGTAGCACAGAGTCTGTGGCAGGTGAGCTCGTGAGTAGACACCCTGTGCTAGTACGACTAGGCAAGCGCCTTTCCTGATAACGCTGCTAACTACAATTTTCCATACAATCTTTTCTTATCCCTAATATATGGACTAGACATCAAAGGTTTTTATTTGGCAGCATATGTAAAGATCACTCATCACTCATGGTAGTTATGTTCTACAAATTCAACAGAAACATTTAATTCATGAATACTGATCATCGCCCCTAGAGGAGATATAAAGTTAGGTTCCTGGGAGCCACCAGCCACACATTTTCTTCAACTGATTATTATATAACCTTGTTTAATGGGTATTTCTGTTTAGATGCCTTATTTTCTGTTGCTGATTCATTAACATTGAACTCATGGCCCAAAACAGTGTAATAATGCCTGAAAGAAACTCATCTAACCATGTATTTTCTTCATAAGGTGTATCAAAACCTTCTTATGCCTAGGATCACTGGATATCACTTTAGCATTCCACTTAGGGGCCATGTTCAATAGTAAAATCACTCAAAAAAGCATAAAAATGTGATAAATATGGCAATAGATTGTGAAAATGACACTTGTTTACAGTACGCAAGCTGAAACAAGGCAATAGAGGGTTGACTTACTGGACCTCAGCTGGGAACATGCACATTGGCGACTCATATTTTTCACTACTCTGTGAACTGGCATGTCTGTGAATGACTAAAAAAGTGCATGAGTATTGATTTAGGGTTTACAAACAAATTTTAGCAAGTAGACAAATTGGCAGATACACAATCAGTGAATAATGAGAATTGATAGTACCTTTAAATGGTATAGCAGCACTTTCAACAATAGCCAAATTGTGGAAAGAGCCTAAATGTCCATCAACTGATGAATGGATAAAGAAATTGTGGTTTATATACACAATGGAATACTACGTGGCAATGAGAAAGAATGAAATATGGCCTTTTGTAGCAACGTGGATGGAACTGGAGAGTGTGATGCTAAGTGAAATAAGTCATACAGAGAAAGACAGATCCCATATGTTTTCACTCTTATGTGGATCCTGAGAAACTTAACAGAAGACCATGGGGGAGAGGAAGGGAAAAAAAAAAAAGTTAGACAGGGTACGAGCCAAACCATAAAAGACTCTTAAAAACTGAGAACAATTTGAGGATTGATGGGGGGTGGGAGGGAGGGGAGGGGGGGGTGATGGGTATTGAGGAGGGCACCTGTTGGGATGAGCACTGGGTGTTGTATGGACACCAATTTGACAATAAATTTCATATGAAAAAAATAAATAAAAGAAAAAATAAAAAAAGAAAATAAATGGCATCTAATTTTCATTTGATATTTGTATCATGTCTTAGATCTGGGAACACTCCATTTATCCACTTTAAGAAAATGGTCCATATTCTTTTACTGGGAAAGGGAAATTCACATATAACCTGGAAGTAAAGGGGTCCCTGTCAGCTAGGGCGATTCTAATACACTCAATTATGCTTTAACATTCCAAAAAGTCTTAAGGCTTAATGAGGTATAGAAATTAGAGCTTCGTAAGAACATAGGCTTTGCTGTCATAGAGATCTAAATTTAGAAAAAGATTGTGCTACTAATTAGCTGAGTATCCTCAGGGAAGTTATGTACCTTCTCTGTACATAAGCTACCTTATTTCTAAAGCTATTAATATAATACCACCTTTTTAAGTTTTGAGATAACATACATGGAAAATGTCTAACATGAGGGCACAATGAGTTCAGTGTTTTTCTTTCCTTTCCATTTCAGGTATCCTGGAATGAACCATATTAGATATTATGCTTTCCACAATTCTGGGAAGGCAATGGGCAGCAGGGAATGGACGGGTGGTTTGAGACTATGTGTAGGAACTGGCCACTATTACAGGTTAATTAAAAACATATATTTTGTTCTTCTCTAATCAAAATAGGCTTCTTAGTAGGAGGTAAGTCTTGTTTCAAACAATGGGAAGGAAGGAACATGCTCATGAGATAAATTTGTTAAAATTATCTCATGATAAAATTATCTCATGTTAAAAGTTGGAAAAAGCCATTAACCTACGCATTTTATAGGATTAGGCCATGGTTGATATTTAGGGGGTCAATCTGAAGCTAAAAGATTAAGATTGAGACTGAGATTAGAAGGTTAGTTGCTGTAATTTAGAATGTGAAACTGTGAGCCCATTCAGGAAAATAGCCCAGAAATATATGACATTTTTACTGGACCTCATGCTTTGAAGTGCAAAAAGTTGTGAATATGATACCTATGATCAATATAAGCTGGCATAACTAAAAGGTCAGGCCTTAAAAAGCAGAGTTTGCATGGAATGATATGGTAGGAATATTGGGCAAAATAATTGTGTAAGTTGTCTGTTTCACAAATGGAATTGAGAAGTTCACCATCCCAAATAACACTGGGATTGTGTCTATAAAGAGAATTCTTTGGACAATTATCGTATCTCACGCCTCCTAGTGGTCGGTTCATGGAAAGGTGCATAGTTGTGATTTTTAATTAAAAAAAATTAATGTTTACTTATTTTTGAGAGAAAGAGAGAGAGGGGGGCGCTGAGAAAGGGAGACATAGAATCCGAAACAGCCTCCAGGCTCTGAGCTGTCAGCACAGAGCTGATGTGGGACTCAAACCCACAAACTGTGAGATCATGACCTGACCCAAAGTCAAACACTTTAACCGACTGAGCCACCCAGGTGCCCCAGTGATTTTTAATTTTATGTGTCAACTTAAATGGGCCATTGGGTGCTCAGACATTTGGATAAACATTATTCTGGCAATGTCTGTGAGAGTGTTTCTCAGTAAGATTAAAATGTGAATCAGTAGACCTAGAAAAGCAGGTTGCCTCCCTCATATGGGTGGACCCCAAACAATCAGTGACATGAATAGAATAAAAAAGCTGAGTAAGAGGGAACTTCTCTTGCCTGATTACTTGAGTTGGAACATTGATCTTATTGTGACCTTCATATTTAGACTGAAGCATGGACTCTTCTCAGGCCTTGAGCCTGCTGGGTTTTGCACTATGACATTCACCATTGGCTTTCCTCATTCTCAGGCCTTTGGATTCAGATTGAAACTAAACTTTTGGCTATCCTGGGTTTCTACCATGCTAACTGCAGTTCTTGGGACTTCTGAGCTTCCATAACTGCATGAGTTAATTTCTTATGACCTACCTTTCTCTCTCTCTCTCTCTCTCTCTCTCTCTCTCTCTCTCTCTCCACACCCACACATCTATCTATCTATCTATCTATCTATCTATCTATCTATCATTTCCTCTTGGTTTTGTTTCTCTGGAGAACCATGACTAATAAAGCAGTAAGTTGTAGTGAACTAAGTATTTAGTAGTTTGGGATTTTGTATTTTCCCAAAGGGTTTATAGTTGCTGCGATGCACTGTCAAGATCTTTCAGGAATGAAGACATTAGTACTCTTGAAGGTTAGCATGTCACTAAAGACAATTCTCCAGTGTTACTACCTCATGGATTATCTCAGCTAAAGGAAGCCATATCACCCAAGGACATCCCCTCTTTCTGGGATGGCTTACATCTAGTGAATGACTGACCTGTGGGTATAAAATACAGCTCTCTTGCCTCAACTTGTGATGAAGTATGTGGTCTTCTCCCCCAGCATGCACTTGACCCTTTTCACAGTGGATAGTAGCATGTAATTTGTGTGTAGTTAAATGCATGTTTGGTATCTCTTTTCTGTTGTTCATGATTATATATCTGGTTGGTAATCTGAAAAGATGTATTGGCAAATCAATTTCTCAATTCACACATCAAATGAATCAACCTTGGTCCCATGTTATGTTTGGGGGAATTATCTGAAAAAGAATTGGCTAAGATACCTAGATCCAGGAAGTGTATTTACCCGGCTGTAAGAGCATTCATCAAGTAGCTCACACTCTCAAATGCAATGAATATTCATTAACCATTCAAAGTTAGACTTTAAAACAATAATTTGGTTAGTAACAATCCAGAAGTAGGAGGCAAGAGGATATAATACAGAGTGTAAAGATAGGGTGAAACCAGATTCTCTTCTAATTTGTTGATGTGTCTTGTGTATATCAAATGACTGTTCTGTATTTCATTTTCCTCATTCTTAAATGAGGTTAGTTATACCAATTGACAACAGTTAACATGGATGTTACCAAACAGGAATTTATGGTGTCCAATGCAAATTCTAGCTCTAGGAAAGCTCACTGATAAAGGATGTGTTTGTGTAATAAGAGAATAGATATTTGTATATGCTCAACCAAGCTCCTTTTATCTGGCAATGTTATATTAAACAAGATAATGAGCAAATGTAGAAATGTTTAGAAAAACTTAACAATGAACAAAATATTCATTTCTGTCTTGTATGTATAGTAAAGAAAACAAACATTAAGGAAAATCACCAACTAGGGAAAAACAAATTATAGTCCATCAAATTGATGGAACTTTATGCAGCTGTTAAAATACATATGAAAGATATGTATAACAATGCAAAAATTTGTTTAGGATGCAGCATCAAGAAAAAAACATTAAGCAAAATTATATGCAAGAATTAAAGCTATAAAAAATAGGTATACATTTGGAGAAAGTATGCATGAGAATACATGAAAATCAAAATACTTGTTTCAGTGTGATAGAATTATGGGTAATTTTTTCCCTTAAAAATGTTCTTTAATGTTACATTTTTTACAACACAAATACTGTGCATATGGAAAATAATTATAACGAATAAAGCAATCAGATTGTCTTGAAACAAAGTAGTGCCATGAAATCAAGACAACCCTAGATGAAAGATGTGTTACATTTCTTGATTCATATAAAGCAGAGGGCATTTTCCAGAAGCCTGAGATGACAGTTTAACCAAAGAGTGTGGACAAGATAGTAGAGAGAGAGATATAAAATGGGGATGAGGGGGTGGCAGGGTGATCACAAATTTCTTTCATGACTTCAACACTGACTCATGTAGCTCTGCACATTGTTAAATTTTTCCAGCTCTATGCTTCCACCGTCCCCTCTGCTCTATACAGCGAGCTAATATGCAGCTTCCCAGCAACTGTCTGAGAATAATAAGTTATACTAGGGAGAAATGCCAAGGATGAGGCTTCTGTCCAGCTTTTCAGAGCAGTTTTGTATTGCGATATATCATAACACATACAAAGCTGCTAGCAGAGGAATATGGGGATAGGGAGAATATCTCTATTCCCATATTGGGGATATAACTACAGGAATTTATCAGGATAGATTTCCAGATAGTTGCATTAAAATATTGCATATTGTTATAAGTATTCTTAATTTAACATTGTAACTATCTATTGGAGGGGGCAAAGCATGAATAATTTTATTTATTTATTTAAAAAAATTTTTTTACATTTATTTATTATTGAGAGACAGAGTGAGACAGAGCAAGACAGAGCATGAGCATGGGAGGGGCAAACAGAGGAGGAGACAGAGAATCCAAAGCAGTCTCCAGGCTCTGAGCTGTCAGCACAGAGCCCGACGCGGGGCTCAAACCCACCAACTGGGAGATCATGACTTGAGCCGAAGTCGGACTCCCAACCAACTGAGCCACCCAGGTGCACCAGCAAAGCATGACTAATTTTAAGTTAGAAAGTATTTTAGGGGCTCCTGGGTGGCTCCATTGGTTCAGAGACTGCCTCTTGATTTCTGCTCAGGTCATGATCTCAGGTTTCCTCAGTCTGAGCCCTGCATTGGGCTCTGAGTTGTGCAGAGCCTGCTTCAGATCCTCTGTCTCCCTCTCTCTGCCCCTCCATCTCTCTCTCTTTCTCTAAGAATATATTTTTAAATGTGGCCTTCATCCTGTTGTATGGTATTTGCAGTGACATATTCTAGTTCCATGTACATATGTAATTGAATATAAAATAGTGGCTCTTGGGCATAAATGGTGTATAAATTATAACATATTGTCACAGTGGCCTACTAGTTTCAAACGGAATCACGTTTTTTCATACTGATGCCAATTTACACATCTATCAGTTCTTCACCATAGAATTTTCATAGATATATTTCCAAGCCCTACAAAGATAACATATTACCCTTTCTTCACCTTTGATAGCAGGAGCCATACCTCTCCTTCCAATGATCTTCATTTTCAGGGTAGGATTATTAAACATAAATCTAATACCCCATTGTATATTTCACAGAACCATTATTTGAATTTTAAAGGAATTCTGATTGTTTGCCTTTATATACAGAAAAAAACATTCACATACAGTATCTATTGAAGCCTGTGGTAAAATCTGAGTACTGAAGGAGAAAGTGTCCAACATTTGGTTCCTGGAAGGGTTGATTATGAGAACAATTAATGCTCTTCACATAATACTTGTCATTCTTTACCTTATAGTCACATGCAATTATTATATATCTGTACTCTTTTTCACTGTGGATGTAGCCATGTGATTTGATTTGGCCAATGAGACACATAGAAGTGACATGTATTATTTCTGTGCATGAATACCAAAGCCAGCGCACAATTTGCCTTTCTTCTCCTTCCCACAGCTTCAGTGATTAAGAAAAACTTGGCAAGATGAAGCCTCGGTCAGTTTGGGAATGTGAAGAATTCACATGAGCAGTGTCGCCCACTGATCTATGTTGAACAAGCAGTATGAATAAGAAATAAACATCTGCTTTGTTAAGCCACTGAGATTTTTGGAGTTGTTTGTTGCCACGGCGTAAGAGAACTATCCTAACTGAATTACAATGAGTAAAGATCTGAGAAGTTTTCCAAATTTTATTCATAGCCTTAAAAAATATATTACTTAGTATTGACAGAAAAGAAATATGTATGAATTGTGTATTACTAAGCATAAAATTCAAGCAAACACCCATGAACTTACCGTTCAAATTAAGAACTAGAACATTCCTATATTGATGGAATCTTTCTTTATCTTCCTCTTACATCCCAACATCTAACCATGTAGACTCCTCCCTAGATATAACCCACTATCCTACATTATCCTTTATTACTGTTGCCCTGATTATTTATATTTATATTTATATTTATATTTATATTTATATTATTTATATATAAATAATTTTAATTTAAGAATTATAAAAATTATACATATACAAAATCAGGGCAATAGTAAATATGTATTATGTATTATTTTATGTAATATATAAACATAATATAGTATAGTATATATAAATACAATACATTATGAATATATTATATATAAAATAACACATGCATACATATATACACATACACACATATGTATATATTTATATGCATATGTTAACAGCAAAATAAGATGCAGATGTAGATGATATCATTTTTGCAAAGTATTCCTTGCTTTTTAAATCACATTCTTTGTAATAAATGAATACTACAATACTACTAGTGGTTGACACTGAACACTTGCTATTTGTCTAATATTGTTTATATATATATATATATA